>NW_014575353.1:0-256992 GCF_000527765.1 Bipolaris victoriae FI3 | reverse complement strand
CCTCTGATACCCACACACACACACACACACACCTCTCTATACTACGCAAACCCCCCACATGGCCAAACCAGGCGTGCATGCCAAGAGTCTTCACTTTAATTTGGCGATATTGCACCCATATACTGTATCTGTGACAGTGACCACCTGCTGTTTCATGAGACTGGGGGTGTGTGTGTGCCACGTGAAAGCGATGTCATTGTAAAAATTCCAAGTCTAACTTTTTTTTCTCTCCCTCTTGCTGCTTTTGGGGGAGGTCGCGATCGTTGGACCTCGATTCGGGGGATAAGTTGAAAAGTTACCAACATGCGTGTGTATGTGTATGTGTGAGAGTGTGGATTCGCAAGCGCCGGGGGAACTAATCTCAATGGAGTATATTGGAAAGAAAAGGGAAGGTAAAGGACACAAATACTAAGCATTTGTTTGCCATTTCCTTCCTAATTGAGCCCCTTGTTTTTTTGGGGGTTTTTTTTTACTTTAGATTTTCTTCTGCTTTTCCCTACCAACGTCGAGGTCGGTTTTGAGAAGGAAAAAAAACATGGTGCTGACTCAGATATGTGGTGATCAGGAAGGTTACTGCATTTCTTCTTTTCTAGGAAGGTAGTACGACAACGCGGCTTATCGGTGCAGAATGTGAGGCGAAGAAAAAAAAGATCGAAGGATGAAAGGCTAGCGCGATCGAAACTGGCATGTCAAGATCGCAGGGCTTCTGTTTCCTTCTTCACTGGGATAGAAAAAGACACGTAAAGTGTGTACGTGCGGTGTGGTGGAAACGGGAAATGGGCATAGTGATGATGTAATGCACTCGCAGCGGTAACATTGGAAAACAACAAAGAAATAAACATCCGTATATTGTTCTGTCGTGTGACAGTAACGTCAACAGATGCTGTCTCATCTAGCCTACATGTTCTAGAAGCCTCGCTTGCAACGCAGAAGGACTGACCCAAGCACGTGTTCCTCCCGTACGAATAGATGAAGCCGTTGCATTAGCCGATGAAGCTATAAGCGACACACCAACGGCCCAGAACGAGCCTAAACGCCATCGCTTGAATGTCTAAATAGTTTTTAATAAACGACCCTGGGAATTGAAGATATCGTCCCGTCCAACTGCGAAAATGTAACCACATGTCCAAAACCCGTCGTCGAGCTAGGCAAGCATGGTGTGCAAGGACGAAAACGCGCGCCCTGATAAGGGAAAATGCAGCATGCACAACACTGCATATACCCGGTACGCGAGACCTGCGTCCCGGGTTTTGCTTGCCCTCTACCGTATTCCTCGAGATTGCAATGATCTGAATCCACGTCGACTGTACATTAATAGCACTCGTGATAATACCCTTTGGGGGTATGTTAATGGTGGAACATGGTCGCTCCTGGACACTATCCGTTGCACTGCATCCCATTCCGCCATAACCAAGCGCCCAAGTCCTGAGCGATATGACCCAGTTGGTCCATATTAGATTGACGTGTGGGTAGTGCATGAAGGACGTCAATGACCATATCCGGTATCCGAGCAGAGGGAAGGATGAGGCGGTTTCTCGCTGCAGCAGATATTAACGATGCCACTAGCATCAAGCCGCAAGTTGGCATCGTATGCTGGGTAAAAGCAGCAAGCACGTTATCCGTAACATGCTGCCAAGGAGATTCGCATACGAGGCGCCGGGTAGAATGACAGTGTGCATGAAGTAGAACACCGACAGCGCTAGAGGAACGTATTACCAGCGATTGGACTGGCCCATTTTCCCTTCTTCGCTGCGCGCATCTCAGCATACAGAGCCGGATTGATCCCCTTTTTCTTACACCTCTTCAGTTCCGCCTCGGACAGCGTGCTGGTGTCGAAGTCACTTGCGCTCCACTTGCTGCTTCCGCTAGACTTTGATGTCGATCGATCTCGTCCAACTTCTTCTAGTATCGAATGAAGAGAGCGATACTCTTCGCTTGGTGAAGTGGTTGATCCTGAAAGAGTGAACGAGCTTGATGATCGGTTGACCGACGTCGTCTTCTCAATAACCAGACGACCAGGACTGGGAGGACTGTCTTGCATCTTATCAGACAGCTTGCGAGGCATCATTTTCCGGAACAGTGATTGAGGTGTGTGGTGATCAAGACTTGCATACTCTAGAGGTGTTTCTACAGGCGTGGTTGACTGTCTTGAGCTGGAAATTGAAGAATGTGTTGATGATGCTTTGGATATGATACTAGGCGGTGGATTGGAATACAAGTCATCATCCATAGCATACCATTCCGAGCAAGGAGCTTCGGCTTCTGGGGGATCATGGGAATCTTCGCTTTGATCATCAGAAGTAGTCGTTGTCACTGAATTGATTGTTTCCAACGAGGTTTGTCGCCGCAGATGCGGAGGCAGCTTCTTGTTGATCTTGATTTCTCTCTTGTTGTTCCGATAGGAAACGAGCCCCCGCGGATGTCGGCGTGAGGCTGGTGGTTCTATGACAGGTGCTGGATCAGGTGACGTTCCATCTTTGAGTTCTGACACCAGAAGCGGACACGAATATTTGCGAGCTAGATTTCGGGGAGATGGTGCGTCGACCGGATGCGATCGCAATGGATTAACACCGGATGGAACGGATTCATGAAACGTGGGTTCATTGTATCCATCACGACTGACTGAGGCTGATTGATCTGGCGCTATTGGGGGTAGTGGGGCTTCGTCTGCTCGCTCGCTGATGTCGTCAAATATGAACGTACGGTACTCTCTACGCTGCTTGCGTGCTTCGAGAGCAGCTCTGGGCGAGCGACGAATCGGAGGAGGCAATGCATCGTCAATGTCCATTGCAGCGCTCGAATGGGCGAATGATGGGTGAGGTTGCAACATCGCCAATTGTGAAAAAGAAAGGAGACCCAGACGCAAAAATGCGCCGATTGCCAACTATTGAGTAGGTCCCGCTCGACCTCCCCAGGAAGAGTAGCTATGACGCAGCTGTGCCTGCCAGAATCTCATGGCGTTGGCTAGCGCAAGTACAGGAACATGGCTGTACCTTGCATATAGTTCATGATCATAGATATCGGGCACCGACATCAGGTATCATCTGCTACGGAATAGGGATATCGACACCGCATCCGCAGCCTGTGTGCGGGGCATTATATCGCGTCCGTTATATGTGTTCCCGGATGTGGATAGTCTGTATAAGGCGGGTGTGGATGGCAGTGATGAATACAAATAGAGCTGAAGAGCCGGGCACTTACATGTCGATTACGCGGGTGGCTAGGGCGTCGGCCGTTTCAAGCCGTTATAGGGCAGCCAGCGGTAAGGGCTGTCACGTGACACACTCCTTTACCTCGACTCCCTGACAGATGGTCACGTGCCCTGTCGACCGGCCGCAACATGTGTAGTGGCTGGCAATGGCATTGTGGGTGGATATACGAGAGTGTGTCAGGCCAAGCAGAGAGGGTGCTAGAGCTCGTTTCAAGTGTTGGGAGCGTGTCAGAGGCGGTTCCAAGGAGATGTTTCATGGCGGGCGGGCCCTGACAGGTCGGGAGAGGAGAGAGCATCCAGCCAACGGCACGGCGGAAACGGGCTAGACTGGCCGTCGGCGTCACCACCAACTCTAACCCCAACCAACCAACCACGACGACGACTACGACGATTTCTTGGGCGCTCCCTACCCGTGCTTGAGCCTCACCTCACCGCTGCTGTCCTCGCGAACAGCATGTATGCAACGACCATCCTCGCACCACTTCCGCCGCGCTGATCCTGTGCCCGCTCGCCATGAGCAACGACACGCCCACGCCCATCTCGGACGACGAAGTCGTGGCCCTTACAAAGGCCGCCTTCGAGCACTCCCGCCAGGACATCACCCAACGCGCCGCCGCAGAGGCGCCCCGCGAGTTGCAGCAGCAGCCCGGCATCACCATCGACCTGGGCCACAAGAACATTGCCCGCCTGCCCGACGAAGTCATCGATGTCATACGGACAGAGATTGAAAGGTACATGCGATACACAACCCCACCTTACCTCTGTCTTCGATAGGGGAAATGCTGACATGTCAGGCTCGCCCTCTCCCACAATCTCCTTGCCACCCTCCCCTCCCGCCTCATTGAATGCAGACGCCTCCGCTATCTCAATGTGCGCTACAATGCCATGCGGGAGATCCCCGATGCCGTACGTTGACCCCCCCTTTCCGGAACACACATGTCGCGACTAGACCGCTGACGCTCATTAGATACTCGAGATGACCTCGCTAGAAATCCTCGACGTCAGCCGGAACAAGATCCGGTCTGTCCCCACCAAGATTGCAAACTTGACCTCGCTCAAGGTGCTGGCAATTGCAAAGAACAAGATTGAGGAGCTGCCCGTATGTCTGGGAGAGATCAATAGCTTGCAGGTCCTCAAGCTCGATGGCAATCCGCTGGTCTTCCCGCCGCCCGAAGTGTGCACCATCAAGGACAACGCCCCCTCACCCGCAAACGAGAACGAACGAGATGCCGTCATAGCTACGCAGGTCAAGCGGTTTATGCGCCAACACATATCCAGAGAACGCCAGCGGGTTGAACTAGAAAGAGTGCGAGTCGAATTTTCGGGAGATGAGAGCTGGACCGAGAGCAACCCAGAAACTCCCCGCCCCTCGAAACGAGCAAACGGCGGACGCTTCCCGGTGCGACCGAGTCTAGGCAATATAGAAGGCTTTTCCGACCCCAAGCCTGACTCTCCTGGACATCCCATTCCGCCCATCCCAGTTCGTTCCCACTTTCGCGTTGCGTCTACGACAAGTAATGGTGCCAGCACTGGCATTACTGTTACCAAAAGGCCCCCGATCGCTCCCCTAGTCTTGACGAACCCAAACAACGAGCGTAACCGTAGCCAGAGCGAAGGGTCCGGTCCCTCATCGCAGCGCCAAAAGCGTATGGGTATTTACACCAACAAGACGTCTGAGCTGGCATCAGTCAACGAGCTGCGACAAACCAACCATTTCCGTGGCTTCAGTCAGGGCGTTCTGGTCCCCGCTAATGCTGCTTCGAACGGCTTCCCTTCATCTGGAGCCTATGAAGACACTGGTACCGTCCGATATCTCGCAAACCGTCCGCTGTCTGATGTCCGTGAACACCGACGTGGGTCACGTGCGCCTGATATCGTTGTCGAAGCGGCAAAAAACTTCCTTTATGCTATTTCTCAGCTCCACGATTGTGTCTCGCACATGGTGCGCTCAATTAAGCTGACGGCTAAGACTAAAGAAAGTTTGCGACGCAAAGAAGACTTCTATCGCAGGTACTCGACTACCTACCTCAATATCAGAGCACTTAACGAGGTCTTGCACAAATTTGACACACTAGTCGAAGAGGACGAAGAAGAAGCGCAGAAACTGTCGAGAAGTGTTTACATGTACGCGCTGAGGTGTCTCGACTCATTCATGTCCATTACTCTTTCAGTCGCCGAGAATCGCATCGAGATTGCTCAAAACGCAAATCCACGTATTATGCGGACCTTTGTGCTTATCCAACAAGGAAGTTTGATCGAGATGAGGAATGCTTGTTCAATACTAGGCGCACAGTTCAGAGACACTTCTGCTGCAGCAACGAGACCCACTGGAGCTGATAACCTCGCAACGGTACGCGCGCGACCGTCGAGAGCTCGCCGCTTCCTGACATCACCGCCGCAGCAGCGGAGCGGATGGCAAATGCCCCCACCAGTCATTCTCCACAGCAACGAAAACAGCCGATCAAACACCCTGACGAGCATTGGTGCCGTAACCCCTCGCTCGGGAGGCTCCTTTTCTACCACTGCGCCAGGCATGACGCGATCCAATACGCTTACTAGCAGCTTTGATGAAACGGATGAAGACGCTCAGTTTGACAGAATCTATACAAAGCTCCGGAACGCATCCGAAGGCTGCAGAAACTCCATGGCTCAGATTACGCGCATGATGCGAGAGCAGTTTGACAGTTTGCGGCGTGACCTTGACTCCGAGGATCCTCGAATCAAGGCACTAGCGAACCTCATTGACAAGAGCAACGAAGTCCAGCAAATGGCAAACCCTCTTGCACTTCGCCTATCACAGATGCAGCTCAAAGACAACTATACCCGGGACCAGCCTGAGTTTTGGCAGCAATGTATGGGTTTCGTCAAGGTATGTACAATCACGCCTACACAAGGCCAAGCTGTTAAGACTGGCAACTAACACAATCATTGCAGGCTTGGCAGGAACTCGCTGCAGCATACACCCAGCAGGGTAGAGAACACAAACTACTCACTAGCGAAGTCAAACAGCTCATGCGGCCGCTGCACAAGATGGTCAAAGAAGCGAGTCTGGCTATCAACGACAGTCCGTGGTCACACCTTACTAGTAACAACATCGGCATGATGGGTCCACCGAGCCTAGCGTCGTTCACATCACGGACCCAGCCACCCAAGGTTCTACATAAGCCCAATGGAACCATGTCGTCGAGTGGCGGACCGTCTTTCCCTGGTCCGATCAACACAGCAATACCTGCAATGGCATCTGTATTCTCTGGACAGCCTTACTCCACGGCAAGCTTTGGATCGCAGGGGTCGGGCGGGTACAGCACGCCGGTTCCTGCGACGCCGTTAAGTGCTGCATTGGGTGCAGCAGCCCAAGCAACCATCCCAAATACACCCAGAATGCCTTCACAAGGGTCCAACACACTCAATGTCTTTGAGCGTGCCGATCGTCTCTTGAGTCAAACAAGCCGGCGCGTATGATTGTGTTCGACAAGGGTTGAGGGGTGTCGTTATCCTGCATTAAATCACGGATACTGTTAAACATCCGTTCTTCGGTCGCAGCATACGAGATTTCACATATCTAGGCTTCACGCCAAACAGCAGTAAGGTATCTATACACTTCCTTTTTCATTATGCCTTTCCCCTCCCTATTGCCTCTGCCTAAAACTGGTTTTCGGCTATCTGCACAACATTAGCGACGGCGTTTGTCCGGATTTCACTCCTTTTCTTGTTCTGTCTTACTGCACATGGATAGCATCTTGCAAATTTGCATATCGGGAAACACGGCGTTTGAAGTCTTGCGTTTTTTTCTTTTCGTTGTTTGCATGTACTAGGCGTCTTTTTGCTTGATTGAATATGGGATCGTTTGATGGGTGGGTTAGTTGGAGGGAACGGCAAAGCTGGATAGACGGGAGGCCACTGGTGGAATTGACGTGATTGAATGGGCTGTGCATGCGATGTGCATCTTAATGTTTTGTATGAAATGGCAGTAGTCATGGTTTTGTGGGTGGAACATCGGACCACACGTATAGACTAAAAGAGGAATTGCCGGCATTTCTTCTTGATTAAAAGTTATGAATGGGTGAGGGGTGGGGGATATGGGTTAGGAGGAAAAATAAGAACAGAGCAGACCATGCATGTGTGTGAAACATCAATAGCAGTATAATGGGAGTGTTTTGTTTATCTACTGGTGTTTATAGGTGTCATTCCCGCTCCGATTCCTTCTCAAAAAAAGGAAAAAATAAATGTCCAAAAATCAACTTTTCGACATAACTGCTCTCCATTTTTAACATCTTTTTTATTCTCTGCTTGCTATATAGCGTATCAGATCAATTATCTCAGAAACAAATGGCAGGCCATACCCCAACCTGCCGCAATCAGGTATTAAAAATATGACTTTGCAGTCAAAGTAAAAGGATTCGGATGAGCATCAACGAGACCTTCGCTCGAACCCTAAAAATCGTTCGGTAATGTGTATAAACCTTTCAATGGGTGTATGACCACTAGGCACATCCTATTTTTTTCGAAGCTGGGAAATCCAGCTTCTCTCTAGAGGGGTCTCATTTATTTTTATTTTATAAGAGCCGTCGACTTGACTTTCTTTTCTCTGTTTGCTATATAGCAAGTCAGATTGATTTTTCTCAAAAAAAAACAATTCAAGCCGGGCCCCCCACCCCCGGTCTAGTTCAATCGGGTATCAAAAAAAGACTTCGCAGAGAAAGTCCAGGTTCTATTAGATAGAATAGACTCCAGCCGCACACACACAGTCTCTTAGTAACGCGACTTTGCAGGGAGAGTCTCGTGTTCAGATTGGGGTATGTCCGCGGTTCTGAGCTGGAGTCTGTTCTCGGTAACGTATGCTTTGGGTATATGTAGTTCGGAATCCAGAATGAATGGTTTGGTAATACTACCAACACCTTCTCCGGTTGGTAGTATATTATATTTTATTAATTTAACGTGCTTTCTGGAACCTTCATTATGGTACATCGAAGCGTGGAGCCCGGGCCGTACAGTGGTGGATCACAGCTTGAACTGTCTAGTAGTATAATGGGTTGTTTACTATGGCTATGTGGTAGCGGTTCCGCCAGTTGAGCAGCTGTTACAGTGGCTATGGGCGATTCACTTTGGTATCCACTACATTGACTTGGTTGGCAATGTTCAGTGGCCGACATGGTAGTCGCATTGGTTTTTGTTGCAGTGCCAGTTGGCTTCAGCTAGGTTCTTGAAACTGATCATGCATGGCAACAATGGCCATTGTCCATCAGGTCTTATTACTGTTTTGAATGTGCACTGGTTCCTAGTGCAGACATCGAGTAAGTTTAGAGACACACAAAGATACTGGGTGTCTTGCACGTAAATTCCTCGCCGAGACATACACTTTTGCCTTGACCAACCAAAAACGAGGGTTCGTGTACAGTATTCTATCACCAAATAGGTGGCTGTGCGGAATCGACCAACCCTATGTAAGACACGGGTACAAACATCTACACCCTGCGTAATTTTGAGATTGGTGCTGGTGGAAGGAGAAGTGGCCTTTTGCATGCAGTGTAACCTCGCGGTGCAGGATATTTTCGGTCCAGCCACGCGTTCCACAGCATCACCGAAGCCGTACTTGACGACCAGTAGAGCATTAGAGCCGCGGGAAGGTTCTGACAGAGTGGACCAACCAACAGCGAAACAAAGAGCAAAGTTCGCCGAAGGGTATTTGGCCATTTGGCACCACTCTCAACGGTATTTTTCGAGGTGTAGATGTTTGCAAACATGATGCCCGATGCGATGAACGGAAGGGCACCAGTTGGGTCCGGGAGAAGCAGGTCCGGGAACCAGAGCATACCCTCTGTGGCTAGAGTTGGCTCGAACCAGTCGGTGGGAGTTACCCGTGCAACAACTTGACCCGTTTCCGTCGTCATCCGCGTACTCTCGCCTCTGAAAACGGACATGGTCATACCCAGCAATCCGTCCTGGGCACCACATTTCTGGCGTATAGTTTCGGCCATAGCAAAAAAGATGGGTATCTGCGCCAATGTCCAACTAATCTGACCAGAGAGAGAGACATTCCACCTTTTGTCCAATGCTGATGTGACGTCCTTGACTTCCTTTTTGACTGTGACGAGAGCTTGCTGGGTCGACCGGAAATTACCCCGCTTCAGGATCTCGTCTCGCTTTTGGAAGGCAAGAGCTTGTCGCAACGGGTGCAGACCAACGTATCGCGCCATGAGAGCGCGTGCACGTGTTCCAGCAGTAGTGACAAGCAGACCGCGAGCGACAAAGGCACTGATGGGGATGGCGGCATACCAGGGGACAGCCGTGTGGATCAGCGATATCATTTCGTGCGGAAGGTAGAGGATAGCATCAATGATGGGATCCTGTCGTGGTGTCGAAGCATGAAATGAGCGTGCCGAGGGACGACATGGCGAAGCTCTGGATACCACCACGTTCCTTCGAAGTAATTGGCATGCTGGATGCCGTAGTGAGCAAGAGGATAGCATTGTGGTGTGATGTTTTCAGCTCGCGGCTTCACAGGAACATATCGGACTCCCGAGACGAAGATGGCCCCACTATCCACTACCACTAGCGCCAGGGTCCCATGCTCCCCGGGCCGGCGCCAGGAAACCGTCATCCCACCGCATGAACAGCTGCCGGAACACTCACCCTCCATGGATTGACAGTCCACTGCTCTGACCAAGATGGGTGTGCTGCTCATCCTCCTGTCGCTGCTTGCGCCTGCACTTGTGGCCGCTCTTTTTCTCTCCAAGACGCTACGCTTTCTTGCAGGACTAGTGGGACAGCATCTCCGTCGATCCTCCCGTACACGACGCGAGCTTTTACTGGCTAGGGTAGCAAGCGAAACCAAAGCCTATGAGGCCGACCTGAAAGACAAGAAGAAGGAGGATGACGACTGGGAACAAGTGGGGACTACACCTCCAACAAGTGCAGTCAAGGTCGGCCAAACGAACAGCGACTGGGACGGCATCGTAGGCTTCTTTCACCCCTTCTGGTATGCATGACGAGCTTTAGAACACAGGAGCATAGTCGCTGATAATTTACTTCTACAGCAATGCGGGCGGTGGCGGCGAACGAGTCCTTTGGGCTGCCATCCGAGCACACCAAAAGCGCTGGCCAAAGTCTACTTGTATCGTGTATACCGGTGACCACGATGTTGACAAGGCAGAGATACTCAAGCGAGTTAAGGATCGCTTCAATATCCAACTGTACCCGCCAACCGTTCACTTCCTCTACCTGACAACTCGCGATTGGGTGCTTGCAAGCAGATGGCCACGCTTCACCCTGCTAGGACAGTCTCTCGGGTCGTTGGTTCTTGCCTACGATGCTTTCTCACTCCTCGTCCCAGACATCTTCATAGATACCATGGGATACGCATTTGCTCTCGGTCTCTCTTCATTCCTCTTTCCCACTGTCCCGACTGGCGCATACGTACATTACCCAACCATCTCGACCGACATGCTCGACTCGCTACAAGTGGGGGGACAGGGTGTTCATGCTGGAACTGGGTCAGGATACCGTGGGCAAGCAAAGAAGAAATACTGGGAGCTGTTCGCAAAGCTCTACAGCAAAGTCGGTAGCACCATCGATGTAGTCATGACCAACTCCACATGGACACAAGGTCACGTCAGATCACTCTGGGGGCCATACCGCAACAAGCGAAGCAAGCAAACTGAGATTGATGTCGTCTTCCCACCTGTCGCAGTTGAAGAAGTCGCAGAGGCCGTCCAAGTTTCCGAGGCTAGTGAGAAGAACCGTGGGCCTTACCTCCTCTACATTGCGCAATTCCGACCTGAGAAGAACCACCAACTCATCCTCGAGGCTTTTGCGTCATTTGTGCAATCCAAACCCAAACTTCCAGCATACCCCAACGAGACTCCAAAGCTAGTGCTGATAGGCTCAGTGCGCAACTCGCACGATGATGCTAAACGGGTTTACCAGCTGCGACTTCTTGCGCATGAGTTGCACATCAAGGACAACGTAGAGTTTATATGCGACGCGCCATGGCCCTTGATGTTGGAGTGGATGCGCAAGGCTAGCGTAGGAGTCAATGCCATGTGGAACGAACATTTTGGCATTGGTGTGGTCGAATATCAGGCCGCGGGTATGATTTCTGTTGTCAACAATACCGGTGGTCCGAAGCTGGATATTGTAGTGGAAGTTGACGGAAAGCCTACAGGTAAGTTCTGATATATGTGACATTAGACTTTCTGTAAGCAAGTTCAATTGTTGCTGACACGAACCGTACAGGTTTCCATGCTACCACTGCACAAGAATATGCAGATGGCTTCCGCAAAGCCCTGACACTGTCGCCACAGGAGACTTTGGATATGCGCCGCCGTGCGCGCAAGTCTGCTGAGCGCTTCACAGACAAGACGTTTGCCGACAAATGGATCAAGAACGCGGAGAAGTTGGTCGCTCTGCAGATTGAACGGGCGCCTAAGTGAGGGAGTAAGCTACTCTTCCATCTTTCTAGCTCTCCACAGTCAGAAAAAAAAGATGTAATCATGGCGTTTGTACTGGACTAATACTTCTTTTGCATTCTTTCCTTCCTTTTTGATACCACACGTTAGAGTTAGCATTTAGCAAAGGGTGTATCATAGTTGCATGTTTGTTGTGGAGGCAAAAAAAATTCAACATTCAATTGAAGCTTCGCAAGTTCAATCATCACCAGTGCAACACAACGGTATAAGACAAAAGTTTAGAAGAAAAAAGGCAGCCGCCCATAAGGACGTTGCAGAATAAAGCTTTTAGTATTCCCTATTCATCCATTCCTCTCCTAATCCAATCGGCAACTAGCCTAATCTAGATAATAAGTAAATAGGCCATGAGCAGTTTGCCTTCACACTCCCCTTCTAATTCTTGGCTTTGCAGTAAAGTCCAATGGGTATACAATTCATGAAATGCCATGATTGTTCGTCTTGTCCCTGTCACCTTCCCCTTCCGTATCCTTGTTCATCAACAAGTGTTCGCATAAAAAAATAGCAAAAGCATTAGGTAGTCCGAATACGCCTGGGTGCCCAAAAAAATCGCAGACTACCAGATTGTGATATGTATAGTGAAAGAGAAATAGATAGTTGGTTATCATCAACATCCAAAGACGAAAGAAAGAAATGATGGTCATTTGCTGAGCCAGCCTAGCCAAACGACACATCTTGCAGTATATGATAGTAACATAATCCTTTTTAGTCTTTTTTTCAAAGACGTTCAAGTTCCTGGAATCGCTGAACTGGATCGGCAAACGATCGTGTGAGACCAACTGAGGCCCAAAAGTCGTCGCTGATATCTTCGCGAGAAGCAAGACGTTCAAGCAATGATCGTGCGTCGCGGAGTTCCTGGTCCAACGGCGTAGAATCGGCCCGTGTGAGCGGGGGAGTCTCTGCCTCACTTGTGCTCGCGGGCTCGTCAGCCGGCCCATCGAGCTGTGAAGACATCTGGAGCCTTTGTGGCTCTTCCGTCTGGCTAATTCTCCAGTTGGCTCGGTTGTAGTAGTTGTGGATGTAGTCGCTGGAGTCGCGGGATCGGTCAATTACACGGAGCGAGTAGCGATCTGCATCTCGGGCGGGAGGGTCGCTGGAGAAGTATGATGGACGCATTCGGCGACGGGGAGCCGTCGAGTTTGAGAGACCGAAGCCATCCCTCGAGCGTTCCACCTGGGCGCGGCGCATGGGAGCAGGCACGTCTGTCTCTTCCTCTTCGGTATCCGAAGCCGTGTCGTTGTCCGAAGTATCGCAAGCGCGCAGGAACTGGTCGTGTTGTGGAGGACTTGGTAGTCGCGAAGGAACTGTAAGGTGGGTTTGTGAAGATGCTGCAGAGTTTGAACTTCCTGATCGCGAACTTGTGTGAGAGTTTGAGAACGAGGCCGAGGCTGCAGCTGACGCAAATGACGATGCAGCAGTGGGTGCAACGGGGTCATCAACCACAGTCGTAAGGAAGCTGTCCCAGTGCAGTTGGTCGTCAAGTGGACTGACGCTGCGATTGCGGTCGCCCAAGCCATCAAGAGCAGGCACTGGACTCCAAGACTCACGTAACGAGCTACTGGGTAATGGTCCGTCGGCAATAGTGCGGCGACCCATTCTGCGCAACGGCGGAAATGCTACAGCGTTGTTGTCACTGCTTTCGTGGTCTTCCTCGGGCGCGCTTGCAGTATCACTTCTTGCCGCAGATCGGTCAGCGCGGGGGCTCCGTGAACGGGTCAATCTCGGAGGGGCAGCGCGGCGATACGACGCCCTCTCCCGCATACGGGAAAACTCTCGCGCGCTGTGCGTCGTGTCTGATTCTGAGCTCTGTGAAGCTGCTGCGGGTGCAAAGCCGGGGGTAAAGACAGCGATGGGGCGATCAGTCTCCAGGGCTCTGCGCGCCGCATATGAACGCATGAATTCATCGAGGCGATTGCGTGAACGATGCAGGGTGCTATTGGGGCCCAGAGGTGCAGGTGAGTTGGCCGCAGCCTCGTTGCCGCGGTAGTCGGTTCTCGAGAGTTCAGGCACTGGTGGTGGCGCCAGGCGTGTGCGATGCGACGAGCGTGGTATCCATTCGATGACGGGAGCAGAGCCAGAGGCGGCTATGAGGAACTCAGTGTCGAGCGTGCTGTTTGGTCGTGGCGATCTGTTCGGTCTGACGCGACGGCGGATGGGTGAGCGATGGCCCGTCAAGTCGGCTCTCAGTACGTCCTTATCCTTTGCCTCGTCGCGCTTAATGTTCCATCCGATGGGAATGCCCATTGCGCATCAAAGAGTGGGTTGTAAGTGTTTGGAAAAGATGAGTGGAGTTGTGTTGTTGATGGTGACGCGCGTAGACGGGTGGGCTGGGGATGGTCGGAGGAGGGAACTAAGGCGGCGGAGCGGCGCAGGTCGCACCCACCTAAAACAGTGCAGCGGCAGTAAGGCTGAGAAGCGTCTGGGGATGCGTAGAGAACCGCCGACGGGATGCAGTTGAGCGAACAGGTGCCTGGGTAGGCCTCAAATACAAAAAAGAATAGACCGGTTATATGTATCACCTCGCCATGCTATTCTAATACTCCTTTCACCCTCTGCACAGCCCCCAGGCTGCGACTGCCTAACAACTGGTCGTCTCTGGCAGGCGCGGTGGTGTTCGCCAAGCCATAGTTGCCTCTTGCGGTATAGTCGCTTTTTCGCGCAGCCTCTGGTCCAGTTGCCACAGTGAGTCAACTACCACCTGCAGGAACCTCGTTTCAGACCATCGCCCGTAGAGACGGCCATGATCCAGCCCGGCCTGGGACGGATCAGCCAGCTCCTGAGGAATGCAGAATTCCCATGGAAGTCGATACACGTTGCTGGTACCAACGGCAAGGGATCCATTTGCCATTATGCCTCGCACCTGATCAAACGTAAGAAGATCAAGGTTGGCAAATTCACTTCTCCCCATCTTGTAGACAGGTAGGCACACCGTCGCCCGGCCCTTCATTGTCTAACCTCTGCAGATGGGACTGCATCACCATCAACAATCAGCCCGTTAACGAGTTGCTCTTCCGAAAGGTCGAGAGCCATTACCAGGATCTCAGCCAGAGAGATGGCATCCCTGCCTCTCCTTTTGAGATTTTGACCGCTACTGCGTTCCATATCTTCAATGAAGAGAAAATCGAAATTGGGGTTATCGAGGTTGGCATGGGCGGTAGGGAGGACGCCACCAACATTCTAAACAACCAAGCAATTTCCGTCATATCAAAAATCGATCGTGACCACCAAAATTTTCTCGGTGATACTCTAGAAGAGATCGCGCTGCACAAGGCTGGCATCCTCAGGTCCAACGTGCCTTACATCATCAACCCGAGGAATGAGAAAAACGTGCAAGACGTAATTGACGACTACGCAAAGACCATTCAAGCAGGCCCACGTTTTACCCACGAACCTTTAGATTTGCAGAAGCGCTTGTTCAACAAACACGATTGGAACACCTTTCTTCATCCTTTACTACCCGTCCAACGCGACAATGCAGTCTTGGCTGCCATTGCCGCCAGGCAAGCTATAGAAAGCATAGGGCTCGAAATTCGACCTTTTGACATCGGGCGCTTTTTATTAAAGTCACGGATGTCTGTCAATCATGGCCGCATGGAGTTGATTAGTGTGCCACTCATTTTTGGAGACCACAAGGACTCGCAGGGCCCGAAGATATTAGTCGATGGAGCTCACAATCCAAATGCTGCCAAGTTACTTAAAGATTATGTTCGTCTTGTTCACAGCAAGGGCAAGATACCTGGCGATGGCTTTCCGGGTAAAAATGGTTGGCCAGTTACCTGGGTACTTGCTATGACTGAGGGCAAAGATGCACACGAGTACCTGAGGATACTACTACAGCCAGGAGACACTGTCGTCACTACAACTTTCGGTCCAGTCGATGGCATGCCTTCAGTGAAGCCAATGGATCCGAATCAACTGCTTGAAATAGCAAAGTCTGTACAACCTGGGGTTACAGGAATGGCGATGCCGAAACAGGGTGCGCTGCGAGCACTGTGTGCAGCGAAGTTCATCTCAAAAAGAGGCCGACCTGTGGTATTGACGGGCAGTCTATACCTTGTTGGCGACTTCCATCGTGAATTCCGAGTACGGAATAGCAAATTTTACTGGAAAGATCCAGAGTTCGAATATGACCGCAAACTTTTCAAAACCATACTGAAGGAAGAAGAACACAGGGTCAACAACTGGTTTAGTGGTTATCCTGCAGACATTGTCAATAAAGTTAGCGCCAAAGATGAGAAGGGAAATGCAGAGTGGAACAAGCAGATTGCTCATCAGAAACAGAGAAGAGCTATTCAAGAAGAAATAGAGGCCCTCGATCGAGAAATGGAGCAGCTTGCAGCAGAGGAGCAGCGTATCGGGCGCCGACAGTCTCCAGATGCCGAAGTCCTTGGCAAGCCAGCGGATTCAGAAAGCGCTACATCTGTTGATGAGCTTGAAACCTCAACAGAGGAGCGTGATGACAATGCAGATGAATCTGGTGAGTCAATCCAACCTTGCAAAGAATCACGCACTCATAACCACACAGTCCAGGAAGACGAGACGAAATATGAAAAAGACCAAACACCAGAGCAAAGTAGAAGACTGAAAGTTCGAAGGGTCATTTGGTCGGGCAGATCAGCAATTGAGTAGCCCGAAGCCCATATACTTTTCGAGAAGAAATTATGTGATCGATGAAGAGGCGGAGCATGAAGATGTCTATTGTACGTCACAAGATCGTAGCTATTCTGAGAGGGGGGCTCGGCTACCTAACCGAGTTGGATGAAGGAGGGTGAGACTTTCCTGGTATGTTTCAAAGACGAACGACCCTGTCGGTGACCAATAAAATACAAGATTTTCGCACAGCATACTATATGTGTGAATTTGAGTAAGCCGGAAATTCCAACCTCATAAGGTACCCTCGACTTATCTAGGTTAGAATACCAAGCGGATCATCGGTAACAACAACCTGAAGTACCTTGGACTTGCCTACTATAGTAACGAGTATTTGGCAGTCTAGAGCAGCGTACAGATTCCCCAAGACACTCATCCTCCTGGCATTGTGAACATGGAAGAGAGTGCCTCCGAGCCAAGGCCGTGAGAAAACCCACAGACAGCGGTTCATATTCAGAGTTTCAACGGGCACCATTATCAAAACAAGCCACACTCCCGTCCGGGCGGCAAGACCTGCATACATATATGGGGCCCGAGATCACGTCGCTTGCTGTAATATGTGTAGACGCAGCAGGTGTGACGGCAGCACCTCGGACAATAATGCAAATAATGCCCCAGATTACTACGGCCCTGCTTTCTTGCCTATGAATCGGATCCACCCGAATACTTGCATACAATCCTTTGAGGCACAAAAAGCAAGTCGGACAAAACTACCGAATGGTGTTCATGTGATGGATCTGCTAACCGCCATGCACCCATCACTCCAGGAAGTATCTCCAAGATTGGCCGAGTGTAATTGCATCCTCATCCCTTTGGCACATCTTCTGTCACACTCCCGCCTCCAATCCCACGTCAGCTTTAACGATGTTCTCCTGGAACTAAGATGCGGTCCAGGCCCAGGGACGTAAGTATGCGTTCCAAGTTTCTCAAGCCTCAGCCGCTCTCCCGATAGGATTGGGTCCAGGATCGTGGCCACAAGGTCACTCGGGTCTTTGCTCAGTCGACATGACGCCGAACTGGGCATGATCGCCTGTTAGTAGGATTGGCCCGACTGGATCCTGAGCGTTCCGTGGCTTGGCGCTGCAACATCCTCCCGTTTGGGGGGGGGGGCCCACTTCCAAGCACCATAATCTTGGCCTCATCACGCAAATGCGTGGGGTCGTTCTCAGTCACCGCGCTACTGCTACTGCCCTCTAGGCTATGCGACACTGAAAACACCAAAAGTAAATCTCTTGAGGTCATATGGAAGATGCAAAAAATGAAGAGAGTGCTTGCTGTGATACAGATGACAGGAAGATGACATGTCGTCGATGCATTCTTCAATAAGCAGTGCGCAAATTGGCGAACACGGCAACTCGAGGATTTGTAACGCCGTTACTTGTCGGCGCACTTATCGACCTGTTCACAGTGGTGAAAACCCAGCTCCAGGCTCCCTTGAGTATCCTAGTCGCTTCCGTCGCAAGCCCTGTTCACCTCCCTCGGTGTTGCAGGCCATCTAAGGAATGCCGCTAGGGCTTGGGACTTGCTTTTGGTTGGTCCGCAGATTACACGGGACATGGTACTTCCCCCCCTACATGATACATGGCTGGTAGAAGAAAAAACGTCGGTAGGTACAGAGAGGCTCAGGAAAAGTCCAGTACGGTTTTGGGTAGAGGGATCGAATAGTCGCTTGTTGAAGGTGCAGATCGAGCCGCAAACTGCTATAGTCGAGGGGTGTTTCAGGGAATGATCCCTCTTCATGGTCGCTTCCTTAGTATTGGGCTTAGCACCTGGTCATTTGATGCCGTCTATGTAGATAGTGGCTGCCCATTTGCCTGGCCTTCACAAAAACCAACGTTCTTTACTTCGTACTATGTCCTTGCTTTTCCTTTTTGTCTGAGCACTTATTGGTTTATTGCAGCGACGACCCGTCTTGCCATCCGCTGAGCGGCTTCTTTATATCCTCTATCCCATCCCATCCAGGCTTCACTGCGATAGCCACGATGAATCATAATTATTCGAAGAATTTAATGATTGGTTTGGCGATCGCTTTCGCCATTCTACCAGCCTTTTTTGTCGGCTTGCGCATATGGGCGAAGCAGATATCTAAACGCATTGGATGGGACGACTTCCTCACATTAGGTGCTCTGGTAAGTACTTGAGCGGAGACTACATGCATACAAAGACATCCAGCTAATTAAGTTCAGGCGGTCTGCTTAACGTGTTGTTTTCTACAACTAGCCAGTGAGTAAACTCGATCAAACCCGCAGATAACCATTAACTTTATGAAAGCGGCGATACATGGCTACTTGGGCGCCCATCAGCCTCTTGACAAAAATGGCCAACCAATTATGGATGACCCTGGGTTGATATTCTTTGAGGAGGTAAGTTGTTTCGAGGATTGTGTAACTCTCTGTGCTGACATGTCTCCAGACAAAATTTGCTATCAACATGATCTCTATTGTTGGGCTCGGACTCGTCAAGTCGTCAATTCTAATCCTATACAAGACCATCTTCGACGTACGCAAATTCCGTATTTGCGTATACATCGTGCTTGCGTATGTGGTAGCCTGGACCATCAGCTTCACATTCTCGCATCTGTTTACGTGTTACCCTATCACTGTCTTTATCGAGCCCTACTACGGGAACAGCTGCGTCGAGACCGTACCAATGTTTTTGGCACTACTTGTAAGTCGCTCATGACACGATCTACTTGGCTCTTCCAAGTGAAGGACTGGTTCATGTCTGGTTGGAGTTGCAACTTCAGAACCTATGCTGACTGGTGCTGCAGTACACTGACGTTATAGCGGACCTTGCCATCCTTTTCCTTCCCATACCCATGGTCATGAGCGTGCGCATGCAAATGAAGAGAAAGATAGCAGTCATTGTGATGCTTTCGTTGGGTGCGGCGTAAGTCACTTAATCTTCCAAGGACGAAGAGCCACGGCATAACTGACAAAACAGTGTCTGCGCTGTAAGCATCACCCGAGTTGTAGCGACGTACTCGATAGCAAAAGAGTATATCAAACACCCCGACGATGTCATTTACTACACAGCCCCCGTATTCTTCTGGACGAACATCGAATTATCCCTAGGCCTCGTGTGCGCATGCTTGCCCACTCTACGCCCCATTTGGTTCTTCTTCTACCCGAAAGAAGAGACACGGACTGGCTACGGCTACGGCTATGGGTCTTCTGGACGTGGCTATGGATCGTCAGGCTTGCATGGCACGAAAAACAGCTCGTTTAGTGCCAAGCTGGCGCGTAAGCCCTACCAGTCGATTGATGAGATGGGTACGTAATGCAACTCGATAACATACTATCCAAGTAACATACAAGCTAATGCCACACAGAACTAACGACTCGATCTGAGGAGGTTCTCCCTACAGCAGCGGAACACGATTCTCCAAGTAGTACCGACGAACACAGGATCAGGAAGGAGGTCACTATTCATCAAACCCTTGAATGATAAGCCCGAGGCCAAGCATATTGCGCTGTTAGGATAGTCTAGGTACCCGGGCAGTGACATCTAGCGCATTGGCTTTTGCAATAGTATGTCGTTGCATCCATTCCATACGCCACGGATTAATCCTCAAACGGGTGGCCCGCTGCCAGAACGTGACAGGTACACTAACCGGTGATTGGCGGGTGGCGTTCCCAGCCGGATGGTTCACTCGGCCTTTTTTTTCGACCACGCCACTACCAGCCCCCCTTCACCCCCAACGCCAAGTTGTGAATGATACGCCGTCTTTCCCTTTTTCCGACAGCACGTTTCAGGGAATACCCTGCGTCAATGTAACCTCAGTTACGTACCATTATCAAGATATCTCTTCCGGATTACACAAATCACGGACAACGCAGCCCCGCCCCACAGTATCGCTCACGTTATACTGAAACTACTGCTACGACGAGGATCCTGTTCATGCCTGCCCTGTACACCTCTAGTCCGTGGGGTTCTCGAGCGGCACATGGGCCGGGGACGACCCGGCAATTGAGGCGGGGGGGGGGGGGGGGGGAGCATATCGGGAGCGGCTTGCTCCAGAGGGCGAGGTCCTTAATGCGGCTACACCCGCGGGCGTCGGGCTAACTAAGTGCCATCGAGCATACATATTAATAAATTAACCCATGTCTTGTACAACGGCTTTGATTCCCAGATCTAGGCCAGCGTAGTTCAACATGCACCTATTCGCTAGCGACAATGAGATTTTACCGACTCGATTGTCAATGCAAAGCGGCAACGTCCATTGCGCAGCTCTAGTAGCTTGCGGCTCAAAGAAGATTGCATTTCGGCATGCACGCTTACCGAGTAGAAGGCCTAATGTGAATTAAAAAGCCGTTGAGCCGCCTACCATGGATTCGGCACCGACTACCTTGTTCCTGTCGCCATGAAGGTCTTGTCACTCTTGATTTCCTTCGCTGCCGCGGTATCTGCCCTCGCCCTCAAGCAACGCGATGTCGCATCCGACTTGAAGAACCTGGTCCCAGGATCTTCGGTCAACGTCGAGGTGAAGGCACGATGGAGTGACTTCAACGCACCCTTGCCTTCTGTCACTGTCACTGTGCAGGCTGAAGACGATATTGCGAAAATCGTAAGTTCGACCCACTAATCGCCATTTGCAGTGGCTAACATGCACCCGAGGTCAAATACTGCACAAAGGCCGGGATATCGTTTTTGACACAGAACGGAGGAATTGGATGGGCCAAGACGTTCAAGTTGGGCGAATGGGGTGTTCTTATTGACCTTGCTGGCCTAAACAGTGTCACCGTGGCTGCGGACAAGAACACCGCGACTATTGGTGGTGGCGCAAGCATCGGAGATGTCGTTGCAGCGGCTGATGCTGCAGGTGCTCTGGTCATTACTGGCAACTGCAACTGCGTTGGCGCCCTGGGAGCCATGCTCGGTGGTGGTTACGGTGCGTTTGTTTCGATCAGCCATATGAAGAGAGTTGAGCTGACTTGCATCTAGGCAACCTGATGGGCGAGGTCGGTTTCGGAGTCGACAACATCATTTCGATGCGCGTCGTCACTGCAGCAGGCGAATTGCTCACTGCATCGGCCACATCGAATCCCGACCTTTTCTGGGCGCTTCGCGGAGCAGGACCAAACTTTGGTGTCGTCGTTTCCGCAACTGTCAACGCGAGGCCAGCCACGGCCGAAGACCGCACCGCCTTCATCAACAACCTCTTCTTCTCACCCGACAAGCTAGAGCAAGTTGCGCAAGCTGTCGAAGATCTCCCGCTTACCCCAGAGCAACGCGTCTACCTCGTCTTGACATCTAGTGGCCCGCCACTCAACGAGCCTTCCATCCTTGTAACTGGTTTCCTACGCAAGGGCACGCTTGAGAGCGGCCGCAAGGCCTTCGCCCCCTTCTACGATCTCGGCCCCTTATCCAACTCCAGCGCCGTCACCACTTACGATCACTGGAACGACGCAAACATTGGCTTTTGCACCCGCGGCGGCCGTAAACCCACATTCAGCTCCACAATCAAGGGCATGAATGCCCAGAAGTGGCCGCAGATCTGGGACTTGTACAAGGGCTTCCAGGCTAAGGGACCGAACTCTGCCATGCTCGTCGAGCGCTACAATCTAACCAAGGCTCAATCGGCGCCCGTTGGCTCGGTCGCCTTGAACGAAGCACTCCGCCGCGATGCATTTGCCCAGGCTCTTGTCATCCCGTGGTATGACGACGCGAGTTTGGATGCTGAAGCGTTGGATTTTGGAAGCAAGGTTAGGGCGCTGTGGTCGAGGAGTAGTGACCCCAAGAACGATCCTACGTAAGTTCAACTTCCCGTTTTTGTGATCGTAAGAGATTGGTTGGCTAATAGGGATTTTTAGTTACCCAAATTTCGCATTTGGCGACGAGACGAATAAGGCTATTTATGGATCTAGCCTTCCGAAGTTGCAGACGCTAAAGAAGAAGTATGATCCTAAGGGGAAGTTTAACCAGTGGTTCCCGATACAAGTATAGACACTAGATATCGGGTCATCTTTACAAAAAAACACTTAATTAATAAACACCCAATCATATCGATTCTGCAAATACCAGCAAGATGAGCTCTTTGCTAGGCTTTGTGCTCCCAGAATAGATCGGTTGCACCCGTGACGTCATGTTTCCTGGAACGTAACTATCCCGTAACTGTAAATCGTCTTGAATGCTCAATTCGGACTTTTTCCACCGTCCCACATTTCTCTTGTAGAGTATACCGATAGCTTATTGATCGAATACGAAATCCGTAGTCTATTGGGTATTGGATGATCTCGTTCCCAGGAGTGATCTGCCGCGTACTTTCTCGCCGTATAGATGAATAATAAAACCCGCTCAGTCCCTAGCCTCGAGCCCTGACTTTTGGTCAAGGCATCAATGCACCCATGTCTGAACAACTTGTAGGGTTGTGTAAACGTCTCTGTCCCAAGTCTCAGAGACATTTCCTTGCGCCTAGTATTCTCCATTTCCCAACGGATGAATCCCTGATACCATATACCAAAACTCTCTTTTCCCCGAAATTCGCTTAGGCGTTCAATCCTCATCCTCCACCAACCTCCTTACCTTAAACATCTGCTCCCCAAACGCATTCCTAAACGCCGGAATCTTCTTCCTCGTCATCCAAATCGTCAACACAGGCACTTTCTTCATCTTCACCTCATCTTTCTCCTTTTGCCCCCCTCGCCCATCCACATCCATAGATTCAAACGCCTCTTCTTCCTCCTCACTCTCCGCCTCTTCCACCTCTTTCTTCTGCACATCCGCAACTCTCGCTTTCCGCTCGATATCGATACTTGTAAGCATCGTATACATCGCCCACGTCTCCACCGGCCCATCACCAACCTCCTCTTTACCACTCGGCGCGACGATCCTGCGAACCATGTCTACGATACCAACCAGTTTCGTCGTTCCTTCGCCTTGCGCTGATACTGCTATAATGACGTCTTCGCGCTTCAAAGCGTCGGGCATGTCGATTGTAGATGTGGGATCCCGATACGCACCCAGGTATGTTTTGAGGCGATTGATACCGGATTTTACATTTTGATTCTTGGAAAAGACGACGGGGATAACGTTGCGTGTACCTTGGAACCGCGTCTGGGATTCGAGTAGCTTGAGTAGGTCGGGTGGGAGGCGGGTCCAGGGTTCGTAGAGAGATGGGTGGATGGTATGTGGAGAGCCTTCTTGGGATTGCTTCTTTGGAGCAGTACTTTGAGTGTTGTTTGAAGCTTTTCGCTTTTTGGTGGGATTGGAGCCGATTTCCTGGGCGCCGATGATGGGGAGTGTAGGGCCTTCGCTTGAGTATGGGGGTGTGGCTGTGACTGTGGTTGTGTCTTTGTCTTTTTCTGACGAGGACGCGAAGATCTCGCTCATGCGCTTTGGTTTGGCCATATCTGCTACCTGTCCGGTTTTTCGGGAGATCCGGGTCTATCTAATATTAACTTCCGATGGTTCTGGGGACTCCACAGCAAACGGCGCAGTGACGAAATTTGGGAAGCTCGACGCGCCAAAATCTCAAAGACGCGCCGGAGATAAGTAACATGACATACGCTCTTATCGCCGAATGGCGGCACATGCATACATCATCTCATCTAGCTCCCCAGACCAACATTACATACTTTGTTATTTCTCGAGTCCCTTGTGAAACAGAATAAATTTGGTGACTCGAGATTGCCACCGGCACACCATGAATGACGCATCATCCGAATCCTGCAATCCAGAAGGCCTCGCCACACAAACTCCTACACAAGACCACACTCGGTACGTGCGACTTTCGAACAATATCAAAGAACTCAAACCCAAGAAACCAGACTCAACTAACCCCTGCCTCCAAAAAAAACAGAAACATCGACCCAGCTCCAAGCCTTCTAAGTCTCCCAGCCGAACTCCGCCTAATAATCTACGAACACACATTCACCCACCAAACCATCCACGTGCGCCCAAAATCCTACTCCTCCCTAGGCACCGAACCTCCACTGCAATCCCATAGCGCCCAAAAATACCGATCAGTAATTTCCCTCCTCCTAACCTGCAAAACAACCCGCAAGGAAGCAACTCCAACTTTCAACGCACTCGTTACTTTCGACCTAACAGCTTATTATGACTGCATGGCCGCAGTGTACGAATTGGGACCCGATATATGTCGGGGTATTAAGAGTATACGCGTGGATTCGAGACTGGCGAAGAGGTTGGCGGCGGGGACGCAGCAGGGCCGTGTGAAGGAGACGGGGTATCGGGATTTGCTGCCGGCGTTGCGGCATGTGTATGTAAGTGATAATATTGTGGTGTTCGGGGTGTTGGCGATAAGTCATGATTTAGCTATTAGGGCGTTGCGGGTATATTTTGGGTGGGAAGGGTTGGAAGTGCATTTTCCTGGGTGATTTGAGTTAGTTATTCTACTTCGATACCTTGTGTTGATTGTTAGTCTTTTTTTTCGGCGAGGCTTTTTATTTTGGTGGCTTAGTGGTATATATGAAGATATATGAACTTCCTATTCAGGAAATTGTAAAGAGGGAAACTTTAAGCAACTGAAATTCTCAGGCCTTTCGATAAACAGCAGCGTCAATACCCACTGCTGCACTCATGACTTTCTTCGTCCACTCGCTCACAGGCTCAAGCGCTTTGACTGTATCCCCCAACTCATTACTCTCATCAAACTCATGAATAGCCAAGAACGACAACTCCTTCTCTTTCTCATCGCCACCCTTCTGCGCAACCAACGAATACCGACACGTACGCAGCCAACCAGGCTCTTTCGACATCTGCTCATTATGCTCATCGCGGTACCAAGAATCCAAGTCCGCAGCACCATCCGGTGCAGGCTGCATAAGCGCTACAAGGAGCGTATGCGCAGGGTTATCTGAATGAAGAGAGAGGATGAATGTTAGTAATGGCTCAATTTATCTCACTTTCTTTCCACGTTCTCATTCGTCTTCTTCACCCACCCCCCATCCCAGTAACAACCAAAAAGCAATATCAAGAAGAAGAAGAAGAAGAAGAAGAAGAAGAAGAAGAAGAAGAAGAAGAAGAAGAAGAAGAAGAAGAAAAACGACCTACCCCTTCCCACACCCCTCCCCCTCTCCTTCTCATAAACCTGCACCTCGCTAAACCCCCTAACATCCGCCTCCCCGTGCACCACCCTCTCGCCCGCCCAAAACTTGGCCACCTGCTCTACATTCACATGCGCAACATCGTCCATTAAGCTGACGAGAAGATGGTGTTTGGGGTACGAGGCGTTGGCTGCTTTGTAAAAGGTCGAACGGGTTGTGCCGAGGATGTGGGATGTGAAGAGTTGGGGGAGGAGAGCGAATTCTGTACTATCTTTGTTGTTGCTATTGTCTTCGGGGGAGGAAGAGGAAGAAGATGAAGAAGATGTGGGTTGGATGAAGGATAGGATGAGTCCTGTGGTGGTGGTGGTGGTAGTGGGAGCAGAAGACATTGTTTGGATATGAGAGGAGAATGGGTGATTGAGAGAGGTATGGAGTTAAGTTTCTGAGTATTTACAACTTTTTTTTATGCGTGAAGAGTGGTAGCAAAGAAGGAAATAAGTGGCATGGTTAGGTTATTTTGAGATATCATTTGTTGCTGTTGGTATGTATAGCGAAGTAGGACGCCTTGTCCCCACTTTCTCCGGATTAGTTTTTCCGGGAAAAAGCAATAGCTAAGGTAGTCAGCATTTATACAAAACATATTTACTGAGATAGAAACAAAAAATGCAAGACCTTAAAAGTAGTAATCTTATTAAGAAGCTTCTATATGAGTATCTTGTCTAATTGTTTACAAATACATCTAACATCAAGACAGCTTCATGACATAACGTCATTTACAACTTGCTCTTTTCAATACGCTTGAACAAAACATCGCTGTCGGGGTATGGGTCGACAGTAATGTCGTTGAGGGGGTTGAGCTCGCTGGCCCTATAGAACATGTCCTCATACACCTTTCCGTCTGCGCGGCCCAGACTGCTGTCCAGGACCCAGTCGTCGAAGCCCCATGCGTCGACAAGCCTGACGGCATGGGGGCGGATGTCCTTGAGCAAGTTCATAACAGTGTTTGTCCTTGCAAGCGTGATCTGAATCTTGCTGCAGGCACCCGAGGTGTAGAACTCGGCGCCTTCTTGTTCAAGTGTGTGCAGAGCGAAAAGGCGGAACAACTTTATGAGGACTTCAAGAAGGTTCTTGTCAATCTTGCCCTCCTGCTCAATCTTCTTGAGCGTGGAGAGGTTAGTCTTGACGACCATGTATTGAGCGTGAGCCTTGCTCAGGCGGTAGAAGTCAACGAGAAGGTCATTCCAGGGCTTCTTCTGCTCATCACGGTGCTTGCTGGCCTCGAAGGCAAGGAAAGAGACGCGCCAAGCGAAGGCAGCGACGAGATCCTCGTCTGAGCCAATGACGTCGAAGGCGCAGCCAATGTTGCGGCGAGAGTGGAACTCGGAGAGAATCTGAGTGGTGTCGTTTGTGGGCTTCTCCTTGTTGAGGACGGAGCGAACAGACTTGAGCATCTGTGAAGAATGTCAGTATAATGCGATCTTTATCGAAAGGGATGAAACTTACGTAGCGAGCTACTTGCTGTGTCAACATGTAGTTGTCACCCTCCCAAGTAGTGGTAGGCAGGTAGTCAGAGTACCAAGGTCCGATGCCACTAAAACTAGAGTAGCCGTGACCACCGCAGGCACGTCGGCAGACCTCGAGACCCTCACAGGCGATGGAGCTGCTGAGCGACTTGAGCGCACAAGATGAAGCGTGAAGATCCGCCAGCATATCACTGCCAGACTGGACTTCCTCAGGCCCGGCACCGCGCTTGCTTGGTGCGTTGCTTGCATTGCCCTGTGCAATCTTCTTTTGGTTCTCTTGGTACATTTCCATCATCGCCTTTCCGGTAAAATGAAGGGCGAAAGTTGCTGCAAGGAGCGGCAACAGACGGATCTGGACCATGGTGTAGTTGAGAACGGGAGTCTCAGCCTCACCAGCAGGAGCATCGCGATCCTGGAACTGGCGACGTACGGCACAGTAACGAGTTGCAATGGTCACACCACGAGCGAGTACGCTACCGGCTTGCATGACGATCGTCGACCGAACCCAAGTTAGGGTACCGTAGACGAGAGATGGCGCGCCACGGCGACCAAACTTGTTGGTGGTGGGATCCACGTGCGTGTAACGAGCCAACATGCTGATATGCGGAACCTTGACCTTGTTGAACAGAAGGAAACCGTTGTCCATGGTATTGTATCCAAACTTGGGGCCAATATCTCCAATGTGAATGTTCTCGAGCGGCTCGTGTGTCTTCAGGTCTCGGATCTGGACACAAAATGGGGTAGGTCCGTAGGACTTTCCATCAATGATGAGTTGAGCCATGACGACGGCGTGGTTGGCTGTCCTTCCCAATGATCCAATCCACCACTTGCTGGCTGTCAGGTGTGGCGAGTGGATGGTGAAGGTCTTGTCGTCCTTGTTCCAGGTAGCTGTTGTTTCAAGCCCACGGACGTTGGAACCGTGGCCAAGCTCAGTCTGAGCATAGCAACCGATGATCTTGTAGTCATTGGCCTTTGTGAGCCATTTCTCCTGCTGTTCGGGGGTGCCTTGGCCTTCCAATGTCACCTGTATACTGTCAACGCATGATCAATTCAATTGGCGAAGGAGACATGCCTTGAACATGGAGTCGTGGAGACCATATGGACCAGGCTCACCAACGAGCTCCATGGCCATTCGGAATTCCTCGAGATTCCAGTTGTGCTGCTTCTTCAAGATCCTCAACCTCTTCTCTCTTGCAAGAGCACGCTCGAACTTGTCTATCCTGCCCATGAAGTAGTTTTGTGACTTGTCAAAGATCTTCTCGGACTTGAGAATGTCGAGGATCTTGTGCCTCATGGCGATGACTTCTTGAGTGTGCAGAAGGACCTCCAGGTCCTGCACCGGGACGTTTGAGCCGGCGCGTTCTGCTGCGAGCAATTCATGCCCTTGGACGCCCGAAGGCTTAAGCTGCTTGACCCAGTCTGGAGTTTGCTTCATTGTGATGGGCGATTGATGATTGAGTTCGTGGGGAAGGAAAGTTGTCTGGGGGAATGAATAAGTATGGGTTACGAGGTGAGCCTCGGCTGCCGATCTGTGCCCAGAAGGTCCATGACGCGCTAGACAAAGTTCCGAGGTTTATCTTCCGCACGAGGCGCGCGTCAGGCCCGATTGCGATCAGATGAAAGCCCGAGACGTGAACATGACTGGAAGCAGAGCCATAGAGTGACTGTTGTCTGCGCTCGTGATAATGCACATGTTGTAGGTGCGGCTAAGCCCAGAAGCCCAGCCTTGCGTCAGATGAAGACCCTACTTGACCAATGAGGCATCTGGGACGGATTTGGCCCAGGCGATTGGTAGAAGCGAGCTCTTGGAATATCGACCCGACAACGCACAGTCGGTACGGGCTCCCCCGAAGCCGGTCGTATATGTATGCAGTCGTGTATGCAGTCGTGTATGTGCAGAGTTCGAGGTCGCAGTCACATGTGTAGATACAAAGTCAGTACACGGGCATACCTGCCTGGACAACGATGGCACTCATCAGCAAAGATGCAGCAACGTTGGGGCTAGCGCGTGTTCTCTCGACCTCTGTCATGGCAACCTGGTGAGACGTGGATGAGCACGAGGATGCTGGTCGAGACAGCCGCAGCCCCGTCGCAAGCGAGCACCGCCTTGCCAGAAGGGTTGCCAAAGTGAGTGTAGCAGTGTGCGCGTGTCTCAAGTAGAGGTGAGTATGGGCAGGGAGCGTGTAGTAAGTAAGTAGTACATGTGGGAGCCACTGGCCCCTCTGCAGGCCTACCCGACGGACTAAGCAACGGACCCCGACGCGGCATGTGGACCCTATGGGAGTTCCGGACTGGCGGTTGACCGTGACAAGCAAAAAGAGTTTCCTCTCTCGACAGAGCAAGCCGATAAGAGTGGCCAGGCAGGGCGGCAGTGCTGCCGTCTTTGAGTGGCACGCGAGCTCCTGCAAGCAGGCGAGGGCAAAAGCAAGCGTCGCTGTGCCGGCTGCCTGACGAGCCATTGCGGTGCACAGCCTCGAGGCGGCACACAAGACAGCGGACCAGGCCTAGCCCAGCGCGTATTTGTAGGCTGAAGCGCAAGGGATCAAATCAGTCGTGCACAACAAGAGAGCTGGTGGGGAACAACGGCACAGAGAATGCGCTCCCCGTCGTCATCGCGTTTGGCCTCGAACAAACAGCCACAGCCCCTAGCGTGCACGGCCTTGCTGGCGGCTGTCAGGTAGCGCAGCGTCACTTTCTTTGCCTACAACACCAAGCCGACCTGTTGAATTTCCCTTTCCCCCCTCTCCGCGAGCTAGAGCACGCAATTCTTCTTCCCTGTCTTTCTGGTCCGGACTCCGTTTCTGTTCCACCGCACGGCACTAGACTTGCTCCTGTCTGGCCCCTACGCCTACACATCTCCCGAATTATACCCCCACACACACCACCCTCGACACTGTCTGCAATTCTATGCTCCCGGCCACGACCTCGCCGACCCTCAGATTCCTTTTCCTCTTCTCCCACCACTCCTCCTAGATACCGGACAACATGGGTCAGACACTCTCCGAGCCCGTCGTCGACAAGGTAATTGCCTCCCAATGCTGCCGCCCACCCCCGCCCCCGCACTGTGTCCTTCTTTCCACCCCCCCCCCCCTTGAAACGCGGCGACTGTCGCTTTGCATCGCCCGGGCACGGCGCGCATGCTGTGTTGCGTGATCTGAAATGCTGACATTGCATCTTTCTAGAAATCTGAAAATGGCGAGGGCGAGTCACTCATCTACGGTGTCTCCTCGATGCAGGGCTGGCGCATCAGCATGGAGGACGCACATGCCACCGTATTAGACTTCAATGCCGACGACACCAAGGGCACGCCCACCGACAAGCGACTGGCCTTCTTCGGTGTGTACGACGGACACGGTGGCGACAAGGTGGCGTTGTATGCTGGTGAGCAGCTGCACAAGATTGTCGCAAAGCAAGAAGCATTCAAACAGGGAGACATCAAAAAGGCTCTGCAAGACGGCTTCCTGGCAACAGATCGCGAGATTCTGTGTGGTAAGTTGACTGTCAACATCATCCCTATCTATCACGGGCCACCTGACACCTGCCAACAGATCCCAAGTACGAAGAAGAAGTGTCTGGTTGCACGGCATCAGTCGGCGTCCTGACAAAAGACAAAATCTACGTCGTATGTCATCCCCGCATCCTACCACGTTGCGACGCTCACACAGACAGGCCAACGCAGGTGACTCGCGCACTGTTCTAGGAGTAAAGGGCAGGGCAAAGCCTCTTTCATTCGACCACAAGCCGCAGAACGAGGGTAAGCAAACACGCCAACAGTTTGCAATCACTGCTAATATTTTCCAGCCGAGAAAGCACGTATTCAAGCCGCAGGTGGCTTTGTCGACTTTGGCCGCGTCAACGGTAATCTTGCTTTGTCTCGCGCAATAGGCGATTTCGAATTCAAGAAGAGCGCCGATCTTCCCCCAGAACAGCAAATAGTCACCGCTTATCCAGACGTCGAGATACACGATATCAACCAGGACGATGAGTTCCTGATTGTGGCTTGTGATGGTGAGAGGACTAGTCTCCGTGACCACGAGCTTTTACTGACTGGATTCAGGTATCTGGGACTGCCAGTCTTCTCAAGCCGTTGTCGAGTTTGTTAGGCGCGGAATTGTCGCAAAGCAGGATCTCGCTTCCATTTGCGAGAATATGATGGACAACTGCTTGGCCTCTAACAGCGACACTGGAGGTGTTGGCTGCGACAATATGACGATGATTATTGTTGGTCTCCTGCAGGGAAGGACAAAGGAGCAGTGGTACGAGGATATCGCAAAGCGGGTTGCGAATGGAGAGGGTCCATGTGCGCCGCCAGAGTATGGCAAGTCAGAAGATCCAGCCGAATCGCCCAAGGCGGAAGAGTAGTTCAGTTCTAATACAATCGTGTAGCCGAGTTCCGCGGTCCCGGTGTTCACCATCGCATTGACGATTCTCCTGATGACATCGACATGGATCTCGACAGCCGCTTCCGGCCGAATAACGGCAATGGCGGCCGCATCATCCTCCTCGGTGATGGCACAGAAGTCTCTACTGGAGACAATGAGCATGAGATGTTTGATAACGAGGATGAGGACAAGGATCTTGACTCGCAAGTCAACAAGTACAACCAGGAGGCCGACAACAAGTCGCGTCAGGACCGCCAAGGCACCCCCGGCCCCCAGCATGAGAGCAAAGTTCAAGTAACCGAGTCACCATCGTCTGTAAAGACTGAAAAGTCTGATGCTCCCGAGCCTCAATCGAAAGAGGCTCAAGCCACGAAGACAAGCGAGAAGTAGCTTGTACTCACTTGATCTGGCCACAGCATTCATACAGGGCCATGAAAGACCGACCTCGATGCATATCAACATGTGGTGCCTACCTTACGAATCTTTTTGTCTTGCAAGCGATGACGGACGGGTATTGGTTTCTTGCAGGATCAAAGTAGTGGGCCATGGAAACAAGCCTCACGGAACCCATGCGGGTAGTGTTATGGAATGATACCTGGCGGACTAGAGTCGCCATCTCCTATGCCTAGCTATCTCTTTTTTCATGATACCTTTGTTCTATTGAAACAGAGCTTGCTATTGGTGTGCATGTACTTTTCCCCGCAGAGACTGTGACCACCAAGCTATGACGTCATAGTGATCCGAATGTGCTGTTGTGCGCATGTGCTCAAGAGCAATGCCGTCAGTATTCTACATGCCTGTTATTTCAGGCTCTCTCATCCCAATCGGGATTCGGTCCATAGGTTGTAGACCAGTTTTGGATGTGCTCACTCACGCTGTCGTCAGTTGCGCACTATCCCATCCAGTGAACATCACCACGCGTCATCTGGACGGCATTGCGATTACAACGACGGACCCAATCAAAGGCCCCCGCACTATACGAAATTGAGCCACTATCCACACTATCCAAGCGTTTTGCAGCTTCGTTTCAATTCTAATGCTTGCTACTCTCGGGAGTGTGGGTTCGTGTGCAGAATGCCGGAGATAATACAGCTGTCCAGGGTTCATGTCCACGCATCATCACATTCGGTCATGATTTGTGATGTTGGTGCAAGCGTCACAACTATAGTGTGACTTTGGTAGTGCCGGAAATAATAGGCTATGGTTTGGAGTTACTGGCTCTGATTGCAGATTCAAAAGAGTTTATACCAATCTTCAGTCTCACATCCTTCCGCATCTCGTAGCACTCCATCTACCCAGTCTTTCTCACAATGGACCCCATCAACCCTAACCAGAAATTCCGAACAAGTCCGCAGTGGGCATTGTACCAGCGTGAAAACTTTTGGAAATCGAATGAAGGCGAAGTTCCAGTCTTCAATACTGGTATGGTCACCTTGCCTTGGTGACATCCTACTTCATTCATGCTAAGATATGTAATAGATCCCGGCAAGCTTGAAGAGTTAGCAAAAGAAAAGCTTAGCCAAGGAGGCTGGTTCTATGCCTCCTCCAATGCTGGTCAATCGCGCACCCACACCACTAATAGACAAGCTTTTTACCGGCACCGGATCATTCCGCGCATGCTTGTTGATACCAATCAACGTGACACTACGACCGAGATCTTTGGACATAGAGTTCCTGCACCAATTGGATTTGCACCTGTCGGCATCAATAAGATCTATAACCCGCAAGGCGAGTTACCCGTAGCGAGATCTGCGGGAGCATTAGGACTTCCCTACTGCCTTTCAACAGCAGGTTCACAAAGCATAGAGGACGTCGGTCATGCTAATGACCAAGGCGTGAAGAATGGCCGAGGCGATGTCGGAACCGCTGCCGGCGGTGGTGAAAAAGGCCTCAGGTTTTTCCAATTATATATGCCACATGACGATGAGCTCACTCGCTCGCTCCTGCAGCGCGCAGTGAATAGTGGCTTTACGGCATGTATCCTCACAGTAGATACATGGCGACTCGGCTGGCGACACGACGACGTCGCAAACTCAAATTATGCTTTCTACCATGGTGTAGGCGCGGACCTGGGCTTGACTGACCCAGTCTTCAAAAAGAGATTGGAAGAGAAGGGCATTGATCCCACAACCCAACCAAACGAGGCCGGTGCACTATGGATTGACAATGTCTGGCATGGACGCGCGCACACATGGGAAAAGGCTGTATGGGCAATGAAGCTCTGGAAGGAGCTCAGCGGAGGCAAGCCATTCTCTTTGAAGGGCATCCAAAGCGTGGAAGATGCCAAGAAGGCAGTTGAATTGGGCTTCGACGGCATTGTCGTAAGCAACCACGCTGGACGACAGGTTGATGGTGCAGTTGCAAGCTTGGATGCTTTGGAAAAGATTGCCGACGGTATGCCTCCCAAATATCAGATTATGTTACCTCAATTGCTAACTCTTTACTAGCTGTTGGAGATAAAATATACATCATGTTTGACTCAGGCGTTCGCTCGGCTTCTGATGTTGTCAAGGCACTTGCTCTGGGTGCAAAGTTCGTCTTCGTTGGCCGGCTCTGGATTTGGGGTCTTGCCATCATGGGCGAGACGGGTGTCACCCATGTCATGAAGAGCCTTTTGGCAGACTTGGATATCCTGATGAATGTTGGTGGATTCAAGAATATTGGAGAGATAACAAGAGATGCGCTGGACAGTGAGCCAAAGGGATACCAGTTGTTGCCGACGGCGAGTAAGCTGTAGCGCTTGGAGTACGAAATTTGTTTATTTACCACATAGTTGAGGACGTACATATTTCGCAAACCAAGAGCTTAAGTTCATTTCCCAAAAAATACGTCTATATCACTCGCGTTTCTTAAGCGGCTTGAAAACCTGTAGAAGTAATTATTGTATGTTGGCCAATGGGCCATTGGGAAATGTTACATGGCGCTAGGCCAGGAAAGGCTGACCGCCGTAGTAGGGCTGGGAGATGGTCCAAGCACTCCCGAGCCACTCCAACTCAACTGCCACTCCCCTCAATGCGCAGCTTCCCCTCCTGTGACTGTAGACAATACACACAAACAGTATGTTTTGTATCGTCGCGCTTCATTGATTTTGTTATATCCCGAAGTTATTCGACCAGAAATCACTGCGACGCTACCCAAACCTACTTGTGTTGTCCGACATACAGACACGAGCCGGCCAGTCTAGAAATATCTCCGCGTTGACTGCCCATCATGTCAGTCATTCTCTGCACTGGTACGTGGAAGTGTTACGAAGCTCTCAAGAATAAAACTAATTCCTTGTATAGCTGGTTATGACCACACTATTCGGTCCGTATACTTTTGAACTCGCATTGTTCGCAATCTATACTGACAGCTCAACGTCAGATTCTGGGAAGCGCTGTCTGGAATCTGCTCCCGCACCATCCCTCACCCAGACTCGCAAGTCAATCGTCTTTGCATATCGCCTGACAAGCGCTACCTCGCTGCCGCTGGCCACCACACTGTAAAGCTCTACGACATCAAATCGACCAACCCGAATGCGATCCTTACCTTTGACGGCCACACTTCGAACATTACCGGTGTCGCGTTTCACTGTGAATCCAAGTGGTTAGTCACTTCATCGGAAGATGGCACGGTTAAGATTTGGGATACACGGTCAGGCAATGTCCAGCGCAACTACACCCACGGTGTCCCGGTCAACGATGTGGTCATTCACCCAAACCAGGGAGAATTGATCAGTTGCGATCGCGGTGGCAACGTAAGGATCTGGGACCTCGGCGAGAACAAGTGCTCTCATCAGCTCATTCCTGAAGATGATGTCAGTGTCGCAAGTGTGACTGTTGCTAGTGATGGCAGCATGGTTTGTGCTGGAAATAACGCTGTGGGTTTGCCCAGTTTTCAAAGAGGAGAAACTCTAGAGCTGGATTCTAACAAGAGCAACAGGGCAACGTCTATGTCTGGCGAATGATTCAACGTAGTGACACTACATCCATCCTGCCCATATGCAAGTTTGTTGCACATACCACCTACATCACTCGCGTTCTTCTCTCCCCCGATGTCCGCCATCTAGCCACTTGCTCCGCCGACCACACTGCCCGCATTTGGTCCGTTGATACCTCAGCTCCCCATAACGTCACTCCCAACGACAATCTCCCATCAGCCAGCGAACGCGACCCAGCAGCTTTTCCACTCGAGACTACACTACACGGCCACCAGAGATGGGTCTGGGATTGCGCTTTCTCGGCCGACAGTGCATATCTGGTCACCGCCTGTTCCGACCATTATGCGCGATTGTGGGAACTAGGCAGTCAAAGTATTATTCGGCAATACAACGGACATCATCGCGGAGCCGTCTGTGTGGCCTTGAACGACACTGCTGTTGGTAATTAGGAATCACGATTTCACTCGGTAAGTAAGATTAGTGAATGATATGTGCATGAACCCATGTATTTGCATCAGCGTTGGCGTTTTGGCGGGAAATGATACTCAGTAATGGGGAGGTAATCAGTCAAACATTAGATGGGCATCTATGGCGAAATAGGAGGGTTTCTTGATCATCCAGGTCTGGGAAGTGATTATCAGGTTACATAGACGTGTGTCTGTTTGAGCGGCACGCTGTATTATGGAGATGCAAGTGTACAAATCATTGTTGCATAGTATACAAATGAAGAATGGAAAGGCAAACAAATGCAACAACGGGGGATAATCGTCGTATAGTCAGTTACCTGGTGAACGATATTACACTAATTTCCTTCTCTCTAGTTTGCTCCCCTTGTTGAAAAAAAAAATCTTTCACTTCTTAAATCGCATTAATGAATTAGAATTCCCCATTTACACCCCAAACGCCATGATTCGCTATGCATGATTTTCCCCTTTAAACTCTTTCTATCAATAGAGGATACAAAAAGAATCATGACGACAAGAAAACGTAGACATGAGATAGAGAAAAAGATTGAGTCCCCAACGATAACAAGAAAAAACAATGACGGTTGGGAAAAACTCGCTGTGGCAGAACATTTGGGGAAGGGAAAAGGTGATATGGAAAAAAAGGGTAGGGGGAGAACAAAAAAAAACGCCCAAACAAATGCTCTCTCTCCGACTTGATTTCCTCATACAAAACAACAACAACAACAAACAACAAACAACCCTTGAGCATAACACGTAAAATTCTTTAATCCATAATTCATTTCCTTGATGTCACCCTCCTCGGGTACTACTTACCCACGCACCCCCCCCAAACCATGCATGACTCCCTAACTCTTCCTCTTTACCCTTCTGCTCTCCATTTCCCCCCTACCCCCAGGTCTCATCTCTCCACTTCAAACAACAAAGGCTTTATTTCCGCATCAAAGCCGAGAACCAAGATGATATGTTCTTGCCGGACACATTGGGTGTACAAGGAGAAGAAGAAAGCGTGCTGGATGTTTCGGTGTGGTGCTTTGCCAAATCATCGCTTCTCCTGCCGATGACTTGTGTTCTAATCTGAGAATACAACAAGGGCGCGTCGGCATGATGGATAGTAGCAGTGCTAGCACTGCGATATGGCGGCAGGGAACAAGAAAACGACGGCGAGAGATTCGGCGAGGAAGAAGGAAAAGAAGGAGGGAAAGGTAAAAGTGTAGTTGTTGGTATAGTATTTGACATTCCTTCTGGCACGGATGCTGGTGGTGGGGTTGGCAAGAATATGGGGTATCGAGGCGGCGCAGTGGCCTCGCTTCTTGCTCGTCTCGTCATGGGGATGCATGGCGAGGGATCGAAGCGTGGCATAGTGGTAGAAAATAAAGGTGTATGTATATGTGGAGGTGATGACGCCCCTGGCGTCGTAGGAAGATCTGAAGCCGTAGTCTCCGTATGGCTCATCTGCATGGATAGCGGAGCGTGATGGGGTGGCATACATGACCACGTTGTAGAGCGGCTTTGTGGCAGATCTAAAAACCCAGAGATATCAGCTCTTTGTGTAAGATACCCGAAAAGGTAGGACTAAGAATGAAGATGGAAAGTGGCCGTTGCCTAGGCGGGACCACCTTCATCTCTCTTAGCTTCCTCTGGGTTCTCTGGTGCACCCTCAGCTTCGGCCTCTCCATTCTGTCCTTCAGCGCCATCTCCCTCAGGAGGGGCGGCTGCGGCGGCAGCGGCAGCGGCTGCAGCGGCCTCAGCTTCCCTCGCCTGCTTCTCTGCCTTTGCTCTTTGGCGTGCAGCCTCACGCTCAAAGTTCTCCTTGCGGGCTCGCTCGTCCTTTGCTTTGCGCAGACGCTCTGTTTCTTCCACGCCACCACTCTTCTTCAGCTTTCCTTCTTCAACGAAATTGCCCAGTTCGCGCTTAAACTCGTCGTCGTTTCTTGTCGCGAGATCGCGTTGACGTGCCTTTTCAGCTCGCTCGATGGCTTCCAATCTGCCTTCGTGGTTTGGTTGCAGAGCCTTGACCTCGCCCAGGACACCATCACGAGCTTGCCGGGGGTCAATGACCTTGTCCGCCGCAACTGCATTAAGCATGCTGCGACCGCTCGCAGAGCGCATTCCCTTGCCATTTTCCTTCTCGCTCTCCAGGTTTTGTTGTTTAGTCGCCTGTTCAACCAGTTCCAGCGTCTGGGCCGCCTTCTCAAGATCGTCTTGCAAATCGGCCGCGAGTTCTTCTTGCATAGTAAGCATGTCTCGCTCCTCGCAGACAGTCTGCAGTTCTTGCTCCCAAATCTTGGTCCAGAGTGGCTTCTCCTTGGCCAAAACATCCTGCAACTTCTTGAGCTCTGCAGTGGCCATCGACAGATCTTTGGCTGTAGTCTCAAGTTGGCGAGGTAGGGGCCGAACTCCCCGCATAACAACGTCCTTTCTGAGATCTTCGACAAGATCCTGGAGATCATCCACCCTGTTGACAATCTTCTCTGAGTCGTCCTGCAAAGCCTTCTTTCCGTTGTTGATGTAGGCGCGGCCACTGTCACCGTCAAGCGAAGGCAACGCAACCTTAATAGCAGTAGATTTGACGGCGCCCGCCTTTGTACGTATTGTCGCCATGCTCGCTTGTATGTCCGAAACAAATGATGAATATGTCTGGCGGACAACGGCTAAATCTCGACGTAGCGCCTGCACTTCGTTGAGTTGAGTGGCCGACGTAACTGTACCTTCAGAAGGTCCACCACTTGGAATGGAGCGTGAAGCCAATAGAGCAGAGTTGCGATTGGAAGACAGAGGCGCTGCAGATATACCAGCAAGCTCCTTACTAGTTTGCTGCTGGCGTTCTGCAACGCGCTGTATAGTCGCTTGTTGATCCTCAACAACGGTCTTTATACTCTCCACCAACTTGCTGAGACCACCAAATTTGTCGTCAATATGATTCTTTACTTCATCGAGCTGCTCCACATTCAGAACAAGGACCGCTCTGTCCTTGATGTCGCGTATGTCCTCTAACTCGTATCGTACACCGGAAACTGGGTCCTGAATATGAATCTCGGGTAGGTCGCCGTAGCGGTGCGTGTCCCAAGCGAACTTCTCGATAAAAGCTAGTTGCAGGCGAGCAGAAGAGAGTTCGGAACCATCAGCAAACACGTATTTCTTGATCTTACTCTTGTACTGAAGGAAAACGGTGAGTTCTTTCCCTTGTTGAGGCGATTGCTCTGGGATGAAATGTGAAGGCTGCGGAGATGGCGTCTTTGTTCTGTAAGAACTGTGGCGGCTCGCCGCTGGTCTAGGACTTCCGTCTTTGGCTGGTGAGCCAGGCGCGATTTCGGCTGGTTCAGACAATGGCCCGTTGAGAGTAGCGCCCAGAGCGAGTTGGTCATTTTCGGGAAACTTTGGCGCACCAATCTTGTCTTGCGGCGTCTTCTGAATGGGGCTGTCCTCTGCCCCAGGTTCTTGGGGTGGCGGCAGGCTTGGTGCTTTGCCCTGAGAACTCTCCTCAGAGATGCGTCTGTCGTTGTGCTGATCATAAGAAAATTTGGTCTCCACTGCTGGTCGCTGTTGGGCAGGTTGTTGATTTGATCGCTGCCGACCGTGCAGCGTAGGTGCTCTTGTTCGGACTGCATTCATAGACTCGCGCACATCCCGACCCCTATTCGGTATGGGCGAGTTCTGAACGGGCGGAAGTGGTATGCCATTTGTACCGAGATGCTTCTGGATCTGATAGGCTGAGAATCTCCGTGAAGCCCTCCGCTCTAGCTCTCCTCCTCTTTGCAATGCAGCCAGCGCATCTTCTTGTTGTGGTGGAGGTGGAGGTGGTGGGAAGTCGACGGGATAGTTGGGTTGTGGTTGCGGGGCGTGTTCTGGCGGCTTAGGCATGGCGTCGTCTGAGGGGTAAGGAGTGATGACGGGCGCTTGCTGGGCAGAGTTACTCGACATGGACGAGTCTGTAGAGAGCTGGCTCGCATTCGTAGAGCGGTTCGATTTTGGGTTCGAGGGCAGTGAGTCGTACTTGCTTGGCGATGCTCGGCCGCCTCCTGCCACTGAGGACGAGCGTGGGGGGAGGCCGGGGCCACCAAAAGACGGACTGTCGCCCCTCGAAGGCAGTCTTTGGCTTGCTGAACGGGCTTGTTGTGCGTCCTCGACTTCACTGGAACTACCGACGCTAGCCTGTCGCGGACTACCGCCGCCGTTGAGTGAGCCATCTCTTCCAGTACGCTGCCGTAACCGCTGCTGCTTCTTCTTCAGGCCATGGAGGAGGTTGATTATGATGTCTCGTATGCGAGGTAGGAAGTTGTCGAGGCTGGCCTGGGATGCTTCCTGGCTCAGGGTCTCTTCCAGTATGCCGCGCAACAGTTCCGGGACATTTCCCAGGTCGTTTGTGTCAACACCAATGGCATTGAAGGCACGCGACGCGATGTTGAACTCATAGCCCAGACGGACATAGACGTCGGAGACCTCGCTCTCGGTGGCGGTCCCACGCGACCATAGGGTCAGTGTCTCTGGGTCGTGTCAGCGCATAGGATATTGGAAGTGGGTGGGGGCTGATTGCGCCGTAGACTGACCGAGCAGTTGCTTTGTGGCGACGAGTAGATGTGTGACGGACTTCTCGATCTGGGAGAGTTGCTGCTGGGGCTAGGATGCATGACATGTCAGCGGGCGCGGTTGGACTATTGGGCGCGGAATGCCGAGAGGGTCAGTACGTACGTTCTTGGGCGCACGGCGTGACGACGAGGACCCCTGGGACGAGCGCATGGAAGAGGGCTCTTCGGCCATGATGGGGGAGGAGGGGGGCGCAGGTATGCAGCAGCTGCAGCAGAGTGGATGGCCGAGTGACGAAGCCTAAGGGCACGACACGCTCTCTCGGTAGTGTTGGCAAGCACGTTGGGTGCACCGACGTCTGGCTGCCCGCTCCCGCCAAGGCCTGAGTGGCTGGGCTGCACGTGGCGCCGTCTCACACCCGCCACATCTCTTTTGCGCCGCCTGGGCTCGCTGGGCCCGCTGGACCATTCACGTGTCCGTCCCGCCACAGCCTGCAGACCCGGTTTTTTCTTCTGCCATTGGGGCATGTCATGGCCAGAGATTCCTGATAGCAGGGTACCATCGAGTCTTGTCGTCGCTCGTCGCCTCTTGACACGGCGCCCGTGCTGCAGGGCAAAAAATATAAATAGTATCTCAAGGCCGAGCAAAAGAACACCACCAGGACAGAGCCATTATCCAAAAACAGTAGAGTGCCCATGTTGCCATGTGCCTGAGCTGGCCTGGGAGGCCCAAGGTCCGCAAAGAATCGGTAGGGTGCGTTGGGTGTGTAGGTAGTAGTAGCGCATCCATGGCATCCATCAGTTGGGCAGCCACTGCAGCACTGCAGACTACTACGGCGTACTACGGGCCTACGTTGGCGCTACTCCCTGGAGCTGCTGGGGTAGTCATTGTGGGCATGCGTCTCTAGCATGGGCGAGCCGTCATGAACAGGTGTTTGCCCCGTATTTGCTCCCAGGAGCGGCATTGTCTGGTGTAGGCACGCACGCAGGACAGCAGCGCCGGCGCTTTGGAGGCGGTGGGTTCTGGACCACGACCACGGCGGCCACCACCACCACCACCACGATAATAATAATAATGCTAATACTCTGGCGGGCGCAGAGGGTTGCAAGCACCCGACAGAGTTTGTGCATGGCCACGGTAGCCTCGCCAAAAACAAGCCGGGGACAGGGCCAGGAAGCGAGGCGACAAAGCTTACGGGCACGCCGTTTGGCTGTGTGGTCGTGTGGTAGCAACGTTGGCGGTGGCAGCAGCATTCACGGCGACGGCTGCCCTAGGCGTGGTTAGCTGCCGCATCTGTTTCATAAGTCGATCAGGCTTGGCACCTCACCGTGGACATCTGTCTCTGCATTCGGGCACAGCCTCCTATACCATCGCGACCTCCGCCGCCGGCCCTCCCTCGCATTGCTCGTCCTGCCTCTGTGCCTGCTGCCGCATTGCATTGAGTGCCCTGCGCTAACTTCGACAGCTCCGACAGCCCACACCCAAGTAGAGAGTTGGAGCTGCTTGCCCTGTCCCCCCCCGCCCGTCGCTCCATCCTCCCACCCACAACCACCGACACCGACGCACGCTACCGCACCACCAGCACCCGCGCCCTCCTCACCCATCCATGTCCACTGCCGCTGCCACGACCAGCACCTCCTCCAATGCTCTGAACGCCGTCTCCACTCCCGGCAGGCAACTGAAAATGAGCACAGCTGGCAAAGCCGCTACCGACGCACAGCGAAAGCCAGGAAGCCCCAGCGAAGGTAGCCAGAGGTAACTAGTCCCTCTCCAACTGCCCGCCCCGCCCGCCCGCCCGCCTCCTCCCATCGTACGCTGCTCCTCAGCTGCATGTCTGCCCACGCTCTACTCCGCCGCCCGACACCGCTACCACACGCCGGGATATCCTCGTGTGACTTGTCGGCGGTCACATGGAGCCACGGTGCGACTGCGCTGTCCACTAGACGGCCCTCGCGCCCTGTCTTCTGTCCAATTGCCTCACCTCGCCCTGCCCTGTCCTCGATATATTTGCACCTGCCTGCGCCTGGCCCAATGCTGACTTGGCACCTTGTAGGAAGCAGCCGGCCAAAACGGCATGGACCCAGGGTACCAATCCCCTCACTCAGCGACCGACGAACCCTTCCCCATCCAACGGCCTCGTAAACTCCCAAAAGCCCACCCCGACACCCTCGTCGGGCGAAACTGCGTCTCCAATGCGGCACCTCAGCGATCGGATGATGTACCTGTTGGCCAACCTCACTGTAAGTGACGGGTGCTGCTCAATCCGAAGCCGACAAACACAGCTGACGGTCATGGTTAGGGTCTTCCGGGCATCATTACACTGAAGAATGGTGAAAAGTACTCTGGTGTGCTGTCCGGCACTTCATTGGACCCTAGCGAGCTGCGTTATGTCTTCAAGATGGTCAAGAAATTGATGCCCGCCAGCAATGCCCAGACCAATGGCACAGGCGACGTTTCCGACGACTATGTCGGTGCGGGTGACTACCACGTCATGTCCTTTGACATGAGCGACGTTGCCGATTTCAATGTCAATAACGTGGTGCTTGACAAGTCTAGCGCCAAGGGCCAGAACGGTATGTGTATTGGTGACAGTCTTCTCTCGCACCAAGCTGACTGTCGTAGGTACATCGGGCTTCCGCACAGACACCGACATTTCAGGCAAGATGGCCTTCCGCGAGCGTGACCTCCAGAAATGGGAGCCGTCCGAGGTCGACCCAAGCCTGACTCTTGAGTCAACGGGACGTACGACTGAATGGGACCAATTTTCCACCAACGAGCGCCTGTTTGGCGTAAAGAGCAACTACGATGAGACTTTCTACACCACCACTATCAACAAGAACGACCCTCAGTATGCAGAGAGGGCTGCACGTGCTGAGAAGATTGCTCGGGAGATTGAAGGCAGCACTGCAACCAACGCACATGTCCGCGAGGAGCGAGGAGGGTATTCTGCTGCCGACGACAATGGTGATGAGGAAGACAAGTACAGCGGCGTGCGTCGAGACTTTCCGGCTCTGTCAACAGGCCAACCTAACCGGTATACCCCGCCTGCGCGCCGTGCACCTTCCGCTCAGCCAACCGTACCCGGCGCTCCGGTCGATCCTGCCATTATTTCCTCGTCTGTCGCACGACCTGGTTCGCAGATCGCACAACGTGCCGCCAGTCCCGCTGCGCCAGCAGCCCCTGCAACTGAAGCCCCCAAAGCCCAGGAAGCCGCCAAAGAAGCACCCAAAGAAACCACAAAGGAAACCACCAAGGAGGCCCCTAAGGAGACTCCCAAACCCGCATCAAAGCCAGCAGATGTGCACAAAGCCATCACGGAGCAACTACAGAAGCCCAGCAGTACCATCAAGTCCACAGTGGCTGCCATTCCCCCTCGCAAGGCCGGACGACCACACGATGCAACAACCAATGTGGAACATGATCTGCTGGATTCTTTCAAGCAGTTCTCGGCCGCCGAAAAACTGCGCATCTCTGATCGCCAGAGGGCTTTCGCTCGCGAAAACAAGGCAGTCAAGCTGAATGACTTGAAGAAGTTTGCGCTCAACTTTAAGTTGAGCACACCAGTGCCATCGGATTTGGTTCCCATTCTTGCTAAGGACGAGACTAAGCAGCAAGCCATTGTCGACAAGGCTAACCGACAAGCGCTTGAGTTGAAGGCTTCGCCGCCTGCAAAACCCTCAACCAGCGCTTCCGACCCCAAAGCTGCCCCACGGCCATCTGCTAAGCCTGAGCCTACCCAGGCTTCTCCAAGCACGACTGTTGACCGCCAACAAGCTCAGCGTCCCCGCCAGGGACAGCAGCCCTACGCATCGGCTAGCATGCGAGGTTCGCACCAGAACATGAACATCCCTCCTCGGAACCCGGGACTACTCAGCACTCGTCTACAGATGAATCATCAGCAACACAAACAACAGGGTGCAGTGCCCTACAATGGCGTTCCTCAGCCAATTCCATCTCAAGACACTCGGGTGCCCCCTACTGGTTCTTCACAGCCTTCTAGCGGTGCTCAAACACCTTCCAGTGCGTCAAGGTTCAATGTTCGTGCACATGAGTTTAAGCCAAACCCAGCAGCGAACACTTTCCAGCCTGGTGGAAACCCAAGCGCCAGCTCCAGCCCTCGACCAAACTCATCACGGCAAGAAGTTCGCAAGCCGCCTGTCACCAACTTCTTCATTGGTCAAAGGCCAAATGTAAAGTCTCTGGACGGCCCAACAACCTTCAACGCTGTTGGACGTCTGGAAAAGGAGGTGCAAGGCAGTGAGAAGTCGCACTCTGATATCGCGCCTCCTTACAAGACTTTCCCCACTTGGGACTTCCCTGCATCCAATTCAAACAAGGGGTATGAGCAGCTATTCGAGCATGCTCCTCCAGCAGTGCCCTTATCAGCTCCTCAACACGTAATGACTAGCGGTCCCATGCCGCATCAAATTCCTCCTCATCTTCAGGGTGCACAAGGTATGCCACAAGGCCCAACGCCCCAACACACACCCCGAGGCCCGCCAGTGCAGCCGCATATTGGCCAGAACCCACACCAGTTCGAAGCGCCCCACATGCAATACTCGCACTCGCAGTCATCAGTCCAACCTTCACCGCGGCCCATGGCACCTTTCATGTATGGAGCACAACCCCAGCAAATGCCAGGCTATCCCCAGCCTGTCCAAGTTCCTCAGTACGGCATGAGCCCTAATGTCCAGCATGTACCTATGCGTAATGCGCAAGGCGGACAGTTCATCCAACCCCCTGGCCCAGCAATGGGAGGGCAAATGATGACGAACCAGCCTTCAAATGGGCCTTATATGGGAATGCCAGGTAACCCTCAAATGCAAATGTACTCTCCGGCTCCTGGTCCTGCATACCCACAATATCCCGGCCACATGCCTGGGCCTGGCGCCAATGGGTTCCCAAGTCCGAGACCAGGTGCTCCGATGATGAGCCACCAAGGTTCACAGCAAGGCCACCACCAGCAACCTCACATGATGTACATGCAGCCCGGAGCACCAGCACCTCAAATGTACCAGATGCAGCCAGGTTCTAGTAAGTTAATTGATGGAAGAATCACGTTGCAAAACTAACATGGCGGCAGTGGCTCCGATGCGAGGACCTTATCAACAGCCATACCAGGGTGGACATTACGGCTCGCCCCAGCAACATCCTCAATTCCCCCAACAACATCGTGGTACACCAAGTGCAAGCTACTCTCAGCCTATGATGCAACAGCATTCGACAGGGCCCCAGGTCCCACCGGCTGGCCCCGCTAACCATGGTCCGGAAGCTGTCAATGAAGCCAAATGAAAGTCTCCAAGATGAAGCTTCGCATCTTAACTCTAGCGACATTTCCCGAAAGTTGCCGCTTGAGCTCCACGAGATGCTTCCCACACTTGTTTTACTTAATTTTGCTATGCGATTAGCGTGGGTGGGTCGATATTCTCTCTAATGAGTGGCTTGACGCATAGCGACCGGCGTTGACAGGGCATGGAGGGTGCACAAAAGGATTACGGTGTGGGCAATGGCTTTGCTGGCTATGGATGTGCGGGGTGGGACAGGAAATAGTGCGTGGGAAACTACCATAGTTCGCTATCTTGAACACGATCGCAAAGCACTATGGGAGAATCGAGAGGAATGCTTTGGCTTTTCCGACTACGAGGGAGGGAGATGATCGAACAACGAAGTGGAGGGGGGAAGGGGTGGTGTGATGGTGGTGGTAGCTAGCAGAGCATGTTTTCTCCAAGACATGGTATCCAATCAGCACAACAATGCAACTAGCTTCAGTGTTAATCCATCAGCTTTCCTTTCAAGGAAGTCCACCTGATCTAAACGCAGATATGCAAGTGACAAGGATCAATCAGCAGGTACACGGACCCACCCTCTTAGCGTGCATCCAGGGTCCACACTCCCGCCGTTGTTCCGACACTACCCCAGACGGCGGACGGCATCTGCTCGCCAGAATTACCGTTCCTTATACTCACTACTTCATGTCGCTCTGTACTGCATGCCGGTTCCTCATGAAGACTTCGAACTGAGCAGCATGACCGATACCGCCGCCGAACCACTGATCCCCAGTTCCCGACACGACTTCCCTCCCGATACGCGCAACCCGTACACCACCGACAACGATGACGACACCGAGATACACGACGACCACGACGACGAAGTCGACGAGAGCGCCCTAGTTTCCCCGAGTCTCTTCATCTGGATCCTAACCATATGCGCCGGCGTCAGCGGTCTATTATTCGGCTACGAGTACGCTTTTTTTTCTTGCTTACAATTATCTCTCTCTACCTTACCTTTCTTATTACACTTCCGAACACCAAGTCTAACATTTGTGTATAAAGTACCGGCGTCATTTCTTCGACCCTCGTTTCCATCGGTACCGATCTCTCCTCCCGATCGCTCACTACCCTCGATAAAAGTCTTATAACGTCGTGTACGTCGTTTTTTGCGCTGCTGGCCTCGCCGCTTACGGGCGTGCTGGCGGATTCGTACGGACGCCGGACGGTGATTTTCGTGGCGGACGTGCTTTTTGTACTTGGTGCGCTATGTCAGGCCTGGACGAGCAGTGTGGGCGGGATGATTCTGGGCAGGTCGATTGTAGGGGCTGCGGTAGGGAGCGCGTCGTTTGTTGTGCCGCTGTATATTTCAGAGCTGAGTCCGAGTCCGTTTCGGGGCAGGTTGGTGGTTGTGAGTAGTTTGTTTGTGACGGGCGGGCAGGTTGTGGCGTATGTTGTTGGGTGGCTGTTTTCGCAGCGGGTGCATGGGTGGAGATGGATGGTTGGGTTGGGAGCGTTGCCCGCAGCGGTGCAGTTTGTCATGTTGTTCTTTTTGCCGGAGACGCCAAGGTATTTGGTTAAGGCTGGGAGGGTGCAGCAGGCGAGGGCGGTGCTGGGAAGGGTGTATAAGAGTGAGGAGGGTGGAGCTAAGTTGGTGGGCGCTGTGCTAAGGCGAGTGGAGAGGGAAATTGAAGAAGAGGAAGATGCGGCTGGTTTACGGGGTATGCCCGAGTCTGCAAAGTCTGGCTGGAGAGCAAAAGTAGAAAGAGCGCAAGACAACCTATCTCAACTGATTGTCATTGGAGGAAACCGAAGGGCATTGATAATCGCTTGCATGCTCCAAGGCTTCCAACAACTATGCGGTTTCGTAAGTAATCCCTACTATCCTCAAGCTCCTCCCCAATATACTAACCACGCCCACCCCAGAACTCCCTCATGTACTTCTCCGCCACAATCTTCCGCATGGTAGGCTTCTCCTCCCCAACCCTAACCTCGCTCTCCATCGCCCTCACAAACTTCCTCTTCACCCTCGTCGCCTTCCACTTCATCGACCGCATCGGCCGCCGCCGCATCCTCCTCTACTCCATCGCAATCATGATCCTCGGCCTCATCCTCTGCGCCATAGCATTCATCTACGTCGACCTGCCCGCTGCCGCCGAAGAAGAAACAGTTTTCAACACCGATGCAAACACCAAAACGTGGCCTCTTATTATTCTTGTATCCATGATTACATATGTAGCTGGTTACGCGATTGGTATGGGCAACGTTCCCTGGCAGCAATCCGAACTTTTTCCCCTATCAGTTCGTTCGCTGGGATCGGGCATTTCGACGGCCACGAATTGGGGCTCGAATACCCTGGTTGGTCTTACGTTTTTGCCCATGTTGCATCTTTTTAGTCCTGCGGGCACGTTTGCGGTGTATGCGGTTGTGTGCGGGGTTGCGTGGGGCACGGTCTGGAGGATCTATCCTGAGACGGCGGGGTTGGGGCTTGAGGATGTGGGAGGGTTGTTAAGGGAAGGGTTTGGAGTCAGGGAGAGTGTGAGGGGGTTTGAGGAGCGGAAGAGAGAACGGGAGAGGGGGCGGTGATATAGACGAGGTGTTTTAGATGACATAGAATCAAGAATGTTCAAGCAGTAATTCTGACGGCATGTTTTTTTGTAACAACCCAAGTGCTCGCCGATTCACCACAGTGCCCTCCTGACCCAAAACCTCATCCCAAAAACAAATCCAATACCCTTGCATACTTTTCTGGAAACTGATACAAATGCCCATGGCCTGAATCTTTAAAAATAGACAACTCGGCCTTCTTCATCCTCTGCTGCATAAGCCAGCTATTCGGCGTCGGCGTCATAACATCCGTCTTCCCATTCGTGACCAACACCTCCTTGTCCAACTGCTCCATCCGCTGAAAAAACGCTGCATCACTCACAAATGCTGCGATGGCCGCATTCTGCACTTGTGTCCCGGCTTCATCCACGAACGTCGTGCGTTGCTCGCCGTCGACATGGCGCTCGGGTAGCCGGTGCCACCAAGCTTCACCCAGCGCACGACTGGTTTCAGAGGGGTAGAAGAAGAGATCGAGCATGGTATCTAGCGTTGGGTTCGGCTGGCTCGCCTTAATCATGATGTTGGGGTCTGGCGCTACGAATCCAGTTGTATACGCCGATTGCGTCCCAGCCAGCACGAGTTTCCGGACTAGATGCGGGTACTCTAGTGTGAGAACTTGAGCGGTGAAGCCTCCCATGGAGAAACCTAGGACGTCTACTTTGGGCACGTTGATGGCGGAGAGGAAATCAGCGATTGTGGCGGCAGCACCGCCGATGGTGGGTTGGATGGTGCCGGAACTGTGGCCGCATCCGGCGTTGTCGAGGAGGATTAGGGAGCGCGTGGTGGCGATGCTGTTGAGGAGGAGGGGATCGATTAGGTCCATTGTCCCGCGGAAGTGGGTTATCCAGAGTAGAGGGAAGGGGGACGGTGCGCCGAAGCGGCGGTAGGCAAGAGTTGTGTCTTTGACATCTATGTAGTGGGTTGGGACTGTCTGAGCGGACATTGTTGGGGATCTGGGATAGGTATCGAGGGTAGTGGGGATAAAATGTTGTAGAGTTTTGTAGTCGTTGGCTTGTCTTTTTCGAACAATGAATACTTGTTCTTATGTGTAGTATTGCGGTGGTGATTATTGATCATCGTAGCTTACAAAAACTGACTGCGCATGATACTCTTACACAGAAGTGAGCTAGTGCTTGCCGAGTTTCTTCCCAAAGTAGTGTACTTGGATGCATGGGCTTCGGTTGTTGAGTAAACATTCGAGAGAACACTTGATTTGCGCCTTTTCGAGGTAACAAGGGTTCTAGCTCATATAATCAGTCTTGGTCCATTCATTTGTTCCTAGCGCTTCCTTGATTACTCTTTCGAATGCAGCCAAGAGACTTGAGTGCTTAGTAAACTGCCCGAAATGGCGGTTTATTGTTTGGATTTCGAATACCGTGCAAGGTAAGTAGTCACTCTGTGTAGACAGGAGGACTTTGCACAAAAAATAGAACACTTCCACCTTAACCATGCCTTGTCATTGCCATCACACTAGGACTACATCTTTTCTCGGAAACGAAGTCCAGTAACATCGTCGTTCGCTAGGAATATCGCCGTCTTTGAGGAGGCAGAACCCCACAAACTTAAACGCATCTTTGAAACCATCATATAAAGTTGGTCGCAACACTAGTTTGAGGTCCCTTATGTACTCCCATCCCGTCATGGCCCGTTTTGCGGAACAGCGAAATACCACATCCCCAACCTCAATATCTGCGGGTGTGACTCCCAATGTCCCATAGGAAAAGCCAAAATTGCCATCTGTGCGCATTGTTCGAAAAACTTGGCTCTGCGCCAAGACGCTGTTCACGATACGCGATAGGTTATTGGGCCAGTGATGAGTTGATGGATGGTACGGTTCTTTCAGCCAGTTTATTCGGGTAGATTGAAACAACTGTGAAGTTTTCTCATCTAGCAAGGCCCACCAGAAGGGTTCCAAGTCATCCGCGTAAAGGTCCTTCTGATTGATGATGTTAGCTGCCAGTAAAATAAGACATGCTAGATTCTCTCTCAGTCGCTTTCGAATCTGCCATCCTCGTTCTCTGTCCACAGAGTCTTGTTGCCACCCAACGTCGGTAACAATATTGGCGGGATGTGACTGGCTTTGGGGTGATATATCTCAAACTTGGATGACAGACCCATAGAGCCAACCAGATAGTTGAAGGCAACAACCATTCGGTGAATCTATAAGTATTCCACCATCGATCTCCGTATAGAACAAACGTGGCTGAATGAAAATGTTTACTTATCTCCAGTCTGGCACCCACGACGGGGCCGTCAGCTCATGTTCGCGAATAGATCCGAAAATCCGGAGATGGTACCAGAACTCGCTCGGCTGCAATTGTATCATGTTTTCCGCCAGGCACTTGTACGTCTCTACCCAGCTTTTGGTGTAATCCACTTTCGGGAGTATCTGGGGGGGGCATCGATGAGTCTCTCCGATCATATATCCCTACCGCCGGTTCTGAGCCACTGTAGTTGTGATCCAGTATACCGTACAGAGCGAATAATCGATCTCTCGCTACATTCTGCAGAAACATGCTCCAGTAGGGAGTCTGGGAGCCATAACTCACGTTTCAACGAAGTCTCAATAGTCTTCTTGGCGACTTTGTAAGACTGGTAACTGGCCCATCCACCTTGAGTCTTGTGTTGCTCATCTAATTCCGGTAGAAGCAAGGTCCCCTTTGCGAACCAATTCCACGAGATCTTGTCATATCCGTAATGAACTGTGATTTCATGAGCAAGGGAAATTTCTTGCAGGACCCAACGCCGCGTAAACCAAGGGCTGAGAAACAATTGTTGTAAGGTCGACTGCGTAGCCGCACAGTCTTTACGAAACTGATTTGGGAGAGATATAGTTTCTTTCTCTAGCTCATCGACAACGGCGATCCTCTTCAAGTGTGTAAAAACTGCCTGTGCATCGAATGTTCCCCCAGCGCCGAGCCAGGCATGGACTTTCAAGGTAGCTGTGTAAATGCTGCGCGTTAGGGGCACTTGAAGCGTCTTCTCTTGCGCGTCGGCTTGGTTGATACATACAGCGTCGATCCAAAGACGGCGCTCTTTGTGAGGTTTTCATAAATGGCGTAGCAGGGAGTCGACGTTTGCGGTAATAGCGATTGAAGGTATGCGTCCATGGCTGAAGTTCTTGAAGTGGATAGTGTGAGTAAACCTGGGTTCGCCCCAACAGTATGATACAGCATCGAACCCTTGAGAAGAACTTGTGGTATCATGGGATAATTCTTCGCTGTTGTACTAAAAGTGGGCTTCGAGTGGTGCCTGGAAGTCGATTGCGGGGTACAGTATCCGAATGCGGATTGCCTCTCTCGTCGGGAGTCCCTCATAAACATGATTCGGTAGTGGGTCCATTTTATTTCGGGAGCGTTCCCGACATGCGTGACTTGGGTTCTCCAGTAGAGATACTGCCGAGGTATGCGGCTAGACGGTAGCAGCCGTTGCTTACCCCGGATGTTGTAGCGTAAATGCATGAGTTGTAAACGCGGGGAGCTCGCACCCAGGCTATGCGATTCCTGTGAGCTATTTGACTGGTGCATCTCTCATAAAAGCTTAGTGTTAATTCACTGCTTCTGATAAGTACAATTATCTAGTGGTCATACATCACTTTGGCCGAAGTAGGCCAAGGTAAATTGCAGTTATTATGGCTTTGCGCCTTGCGAAATTACAAGCCGCAACATGTGTTAGTCAAAGACTCGACAAAAGCCACTTTCTGAAGTAAGGCCGCGCGTATATGTGATCGAAGTTATCTTACCGAGCGATGTTCTCAAGTAGTCAACCGTCCGTCTCGGCCAATCACATCGCATGCTGCCGCGCTCAGCCACCCTTAACCCTGCCACTTTTGTAAGCTCCTATTATTGTCGTTGGCTGAGCGGGTGACGCGATCATCCATGCGCCTGTTTCGCCGTACGCCGGCGGTATTATCGCACAACTGTCAAATCAAGCTCAGCCGAGCGTTTCTGCTAATCAAATAAGCAAAGCCGTTCCTATGGATCGTGCGGAATGAGCACTCTGCCTGACGGTCCAATGAGGCTCAGGCGCGCGTAATGCTCTTGATTGCAGCGTGGCTCATACCGCCATGACTGCATGCGCAAGTCCAACTGACGTCTGTACTTATAAGTTGGGACAATCGCCATTGTAAGCAGTCGCATCATTACAAATCCTTTTACCATGACAACATTACAAAACTCAGTAGCCTGGACAATGCCGAACAACCAAGTCACAGCAAAGGACGTTGATGTAGTCCAAGGCAGAATATTTTGGTTACCAGCAGAGGGGGACTTGCCAAGGCAGGCGGTGAAGAGAGCACGTGGCGCAGGCGTTGTCGAGGGCATCTATGGGCATCCAGTTGTTGTGGTTTCGAGGCCTGCAGAAGATAGCCACATAGCTCATTTCCAAGTTGTGAGTAACATGTTTATTGTAATTCGTAGATGCCGCTAACATGCCCAAGATCTCCTCACGGCACCGAAGAACACTTGGCGACCTATACAACAAGTCAAACGAATTCCATATCACCCTACACACCTCATATCTACCGATAGCGCCATCGCCAGATCATTCACACGGAAGTCTGAGAAAGACTATGAAGCGATCTTCAACTCTGCAATTAGCCAACGGCGCTCGACTGCAATTGGATTCACATGTAAATATCCGAAACGTTTACAAAATCGACTGGTCGCTCTTGAAAGAGTATACAAATCCAGAGACCCCGGACGTCAAACAATTTTACTTCGATCGTGAGTCGACAACACGGCTGTTGGCCAAATCCGCCATCCTCACCACATACGAACCGGGTGCGCAGCATCAAACACTTTCCTCGCAAACTCTGGAGAGCACATGTTTGAGTTCTGATGTTTCAGATATGATGCCTGCGCTGCAAAGATCGATCTCGGAGCCCACATGGGTATTAGCAGATGATGTTCGAACAGTCAGTGGTCGAAGGTACTCAGAGTCGGACATTTGTTCTGCAAAATCATTTAGATACTCAGGGGCTTGCAACTCTTCGTCGAGCCTTCAATCACGAGTCGATGAGCATGAATTTCTAAGCAGTTCTATGTCAGAAACCCAAAAAGATACAGTGGGTGAAACGGCGACACATGGTCCATCGATATGGAACATGAAGCACCCATTGGATTGCTTGTGGAGACACGTCACTGATGGTTTTAAAAGCACTACCATAACACGAAGCCATCTCAAGAGACGCGAGAAGAGCCAGTTGTGGGTGAATGCGAAGGGTGTAGTGGCAGTAATAATAGCTTCAATATAGGAATCAAACAATATTTATAATCAACAACTCTTTGTGATCATCCGGTGTGTTTTCCATAAGCGTCGATCCATTTGAGAGCATTAGAAGCGGTGTGGGCCTCGTCTTGTGGTCTTTCGTCGTTTGTCAAGTTTTGAACATAATCTTGAAGATGCTGATATGTTACCGAGTGTCCCGCGCTGGACATGTCTTGTGCGAGAGCTGTGCGAATGAAAACCCATAGTGACTCGTTCTCGATGCCGAACTTAATGGCGTAATCTAGCACATCTCTCACCAGCTCTTCCCTCAGTGATGGCGCCAGTCGAGGCATCAAGTACAAAAGAAAAGACCAACCAGATATGTCGCTTGGATGTCTAGTACACCATTTTTTGACGATTCGGACAAACTGGTCATCCGCTCCGAAACCATGGGCTTTTTGCACCAACCTACGAGCATACTGCCAAGCATGATAATTCTTAGGATGTTGCTCCCCAGATTTGCACACAGCCTCGAGCTCGTTGTTCCAAAAGACCGCCTTCTGATCATCCAATGTTTCTGTCAGACCGACTGTTATAAGAGAGTCTACAATATGCGAGCGGTGATACCATAGAGTTGGTGACTTTGACTGACGATGCAGTGGAGATGTGAGGACGCTATCCAGAAAATAAAGCTCTCGTTGTAGAGCTTTATGAAATATGTTCCCAGCGTGAAGTCCGTGTTCAGCTTCTAGTTGGGAAAGCACGCGCTTACGGTAGTTTGCAGCAGTGAGATGTTCCGGGTCAAAAAGAAGCATAATCTCTGTCGTCTGCATTGTCTGATTTATTGTGGCAGGATCATTGCTCTCTCTGTTCCCGAAGAATAGTCCACGTGCTTCCATGTAAGCCAAGGTAAGTGCTTTCTTTGATATTCCAAGTGATGATCCTTCTTGTATCAAGACACCGTCTGGTGGCTGCACAGACGGAGGGAGAATTGTAATTTCAACGACTTCGTGGTCATGCTCTTGGAAGTACTCGGTCAATGATGTATAAGCCAGTTTTTGTAACTGAGATCTTTTGGAAACGTCTGAATCCATCATGTAGGGCTTGAACACATTGAGTCGTCTGGTCAAATTTGGTGCTGACTGAAACTGAAATTGAGCTGTCGAGCTAAGGAAGTAGAAAGAGTCGACAGGCAAGTGCAGGAAGCATGGCTACGCACGGTCCACTGCTCTAGCCTGTCACTACTAAATTCCACCGTATGACATAACGGCTTTTCGCTCATCTGGACACAACACCATGCGATGAGAGCACCCCGCATAACGATTCCTCTCCACCGCCTCCAACCATGCCGTCGCTTCTTCTGGTAGTCTTTATTCTCCAGTTGCTGCTTCATGTCATCAATACGGTTGGCAAAAACACCGTCAACGAGCTGGTAAGCCCCGCCTTGGATTGCAAACACGGGAGGACCCGGTGCTGACAAGGCTCCAGCTATGGATACTTTACAATAAGCTACCGACGCCCAGTTCGGGCTCTGCAAAGCGGTGTCAGATTCTGAAGAAGGAGATTGTTCAGCTGAAGCGCGAGTTGGGGAACACGTCGCCTCAGGACAACTTCTCCAAATGGGCAAAACTTGACAGACAGCACAACAAGGCCATGGCCGAGTATCAGAAACTGGGTACGTTGCAGTTGGCTCGGCAGCATTTGTCTGTCCAAGTCGCGTGTGCTTACTGACGTGCCTTGCTCTAGATGGCTCCTTGCGCTCGCATCACTCGACTTTCACGTCTGCCGTCTCGACCCTTCGCTGGCTCGGAACGCAGGGCCTCCGCTTCGTCCTACAATTCTGGTTCGCGAAATCGCCCATGTTCTGGATACCGGCGGGCTGGGTGCCGTACTACGTGGAATGGATACTCAGTTTCCCGCGCGCGCCGTTAGGCAGTGTGAGCATAAACGTATGGGGTATTGCATGCGCAAGTATGATTGCTCTTGTTGCCGAGGCAGTTGCGGCAGCATGGGTACTCATCATGCACAAGCCGACACCTGTGGCTGCAGAGAAGCAGCGCCAGAAGCAAGAGGCCATGGCATTCAGCGCCAATCAGAAACCTGCAGAAAAGAAGGAACTATAGTAGTTTTTTGCCTTTGCGCTTGGCGTATGCCGGTGCAGATGCCACGTTTCTGGCGGTATTCTACAAATACAAGTATTGAAATCAATAATGTCTCCCATCAAAAGACGCAAAGTCGTCCTGGCTTTCGCTCTGACACTGCAACACGAGTGGGATGATCTTGGCAGATCGTTTGGCTTCTTCTAGGCTACAAATTGAACCCGTGATCGTGGAGGAGTAGCGAATCACCGAGTCTTCGAAAGAGCCAATGTCAAATATCAACAACAAATGTGCACGCAAGAAGTAATGACTGGCGACGCTGTACAGAGCAGTTGAACATGAAGCTGCGCAATTGTACAGTAAGCTCGCGCTTATGTCGAGAGTTCTGGGTGAGATGTTTTGGTAGTTGGTTGCGGCGAAGAATCGGAGGAAGAAAAGTTGAGAACTAAGCGGCGCTAAGGCATCGCGGACCGACAATGATCCGCGACCCGCTTTCCGTCTCCTGCTTGCTCCGCGGCGATGACCTTGTCAACTCATAGCACGCTTCACAATTGCAGATGTACTTACGCTCTCTCAACTAAACACTTACACTGGACATCTCGCCTGTTCTTGCAATTGCTCAGGTCATGATTCGTGTTCTTTTTCTCTTACACTTGAGATGTTGAAGTGTGCCCAGCCCGTATTGGTCTGGAACGCATACGGCACTGACGACACGACTAAGCCTTGCGCTTATTATGACTAAGTTCCAGTGGGCGTTGAAGAATCCGATTCAGCACCGACCCGGACCATTCTTCCTGAGGTTGTGTCAGCTGTGAACCCCAACAGAGGGCGTTTTTTTTCTGGGGCATTGACTAGCCGGATACGGTAGCCTTAGGCAAAGTTGCCGGTGCGAAGCCCTTGATCGCCGTTCAAGCGAGCATTCTCTCTCTCTCGTCTGGCCAATCATGTACGCATAAGCCTCTGGAAAGGCCTCACGGCTCGCATCGACGCACAGGTAGTATACGAGTGCGAGGGGTAATGTCGGTATCACTATGTGCCGTGTTTTCCAAGGCACGCACCAAAGTCACCCGATGTTGATGATTGAATCGCGCTCTCCCTTGGGCCGCTCGGACGACCATGACTGGAATTTAGTGACAGCGACGCTCTGCAGCTGCCCAAGGCACATGACTTTACCGACCCCACACGAGCGGCTCACTTCTTCCCCGCAATCTGGGACCAAGGCATTACGTGCAGTCATTGCACGCAGGCTGCCGCCCAGCCCTAAACACTCAGCAAAAGCCCGTGGTTGGAATAGAGTTCTTGAGGCGTCTGGGCGAGGCAGGGTGGGGAACCATGGACACGGCAGATTGCTGGACGCGTACTACAACAAACCATGGCCCTGACGCTTTGAGAACGCCGCCCGTTTCGTGCATACCGTCTTCTCCATGACGGCTGGTGCTGAGTGAAAATCTTTCGACCCAAACCTAATCCACCCCACAACATCCAACGCTGTCCAGACCCTAAGCGGAGCCAACAAACGTCTGCGCCTGCGTCTGCGTCTGTGACTCGAGCCGACCAAGCGTCAGGCAGCCCGTTCGTCCGTCAACCTGTAGGTGTTCAATTTCCATGATCCCCGTGATTCGCCAAGAGGCCGCCCAGTGCGAAAGCGACGTATTCGCTGAGACTCGGCCGGGACAGGCGCTGTGACGAAGTGGCGTCACCTCTCCGCACGATCCATACGTGTTTCTCCCAATGATGATCAGAGGATTTTCGCTCTGGCGCAAGCCCTGTCCAATTCGTGGACAAGTCGCGCATTTAGCAACGTCAACTCCACATCGCCCGCCTTGACTGAATTCTCCGCCTTTTTCTGGGGTCGGTGGTCTTTTCACCGCATCGTCCCGCCTGTCCCCGTACACCGTCTCTCCTGCATCTCTCCTGCACCTCCGCGCATTCGCCACTCCTCAACACCAACACCCACTGTCAAAATTCCCCTTGACAGTAGGGCTGGCACCAGATAATGCCGTGGCCTGAACGCCAGATTCCGAGACGCCCGCGACCGCGATAAGACGCTGCTCCGCAATCCATCATCTTCGCTCCATCTATGGCATCCCTGAATTCGTTATAGCCCAGTGCACGACATGGCCGCCACCAACCTCGATGGAGATTTTCCCACGCGGGGCCCAGTTGTCATGGGCGTTTCGGCCGCAACACTAGCAATATGTTCAGTATTCGTAGGCCTTCGTCTGGTGTCCAGGTTTTTGGTGGTGAGAAAGCCGGGGTGGGATGACTATACGATGATCCTCGCATGGGTCATTGCTTTTGGCGCCTCTTTTTCCATATGCTATGGCACGACAAAAGGATTGGGACGCAAACAAGAAAATATGCCACCAGAGTGGCAGGGGCCGATGAAAAAGTCATCCTATGCCTTCTCTGTACTCTATGTACGTACTCGACATTTCACATTGAGAGTGCCAATGCTAAGATGCGGCAGAATCCCGCTCTGATGGCGACCAAGACCTCGATTCTCTTATTCTACCTGACGCTATCCAAAACCCAGAAATTGTTTCGAAGAGCTACTATCGCAACCCTTGTCGTAGTCAATGTTGGCGGACTGGCGCTAACAATTCTTAACATTCTGCAATGTCGACCCGTTGGTGCTGCATGGGCTTCTCCAGTTCCTACTACAGCACGCTGTACCAACATCGTCACAATCTACCTCTCCTCGGCGCCGCTGAACATCATCACTGACTTGGCCATCCTGTTTCTCCCGATGCCAATACTCACCAGCATGCGACTGCCTAAAAAACAGAAAATTATCCTGGTTATCACGTTCGGTTTCGGCATATTCGTAGCAGTTGTTGATGTCATCCGTATTGCATACCTTCAGCAAGCTCAGCGCAACACTCTCGAGGCCGCGCAACGGCAAACTACCGAATCAGGAAATGAGCAAAGAAACATGAGTGATTTCTCGTGGTTTTCATCTTTGTCGTTTATGTGGAGTGCTGTCGAGATCAACCTAGGCATAATGTGTGGCTGCGTTCCTGCCCTGAAGCCACTAGTCAGGAGATTTCTTCCCAGCTGGGTTATTGACCACACGATTCGCGACACAACGACACAAACCAGCGATGAACATGTCCTCCATCCCGACATACTCGATTCCCGAAGGCACTCAGATCTATTGACACCTCCTGCGTCCCCACTAAGCAAACCCGGTGGAGCTCGTAGGAGTGGTGGTGACGAGCCGATGGCTATGATGGATTTTCTTACGACTCCCGACATGACTGAGTTGCCGCAGCTCAGAACACTGAATACAAACGCCACATTCCGGACTCAACGCCAACAAGTAACGTTCTTCGACTTTGTCAATACGGGACAAAAGAAGAACATCACCTTACGAAGCAATCGAGAATCGATATATCCCGTGCTCATGGTGACTGTACTTTTTGCAGTTTGGGGGTTTGCCTATGGATTCCTGGACGTCTTGAACTCTCGGTTTCAAGAGGTTGCCCATACAAGCGATTGGCAGACGGTAGGCCAACACTCTGCCTACTATGCTGGCTATCTTGTGGGGCCTTTGACCTTTGGACGACTTGTTTTCAAGATTTGGGGATTCAAAGCCTGCTACATGGTCGGATTGTCAGTCTATGCTTGTGGGGCTCTCGTATTCTGGCCGTCCGCCGTGCTGAATTCTTTTCCAGCATTCCTGATATCCAATTTCATTGTTGGGGCTGGACTTTCGACCTTAGAACTCGGTGCAAATCCCTTCATAGCTCTTTGTGGACCACCAGAGTATGCAGAGGCACGGTTGAACTTGTCGCAAGCTGTTCAGGCAGTCGGTAGCATCATCTCTCCAATTTTGGCGAAAAAGGTGCTCTTTCCCGCAAACGCTGCGAGCTTGATTGATGTGCAATGGACGTATCTCGGCATCTCATTTTTCAACATCGCCCTTGCCGTCATCTACTTTTACGTACCACTTCCAGAAGCCACAGATGATCAACTCGAGGATGCTAGCCAGCGTACTGTGCCCCATGCACGCGAGGCTACAGTCAAGCTTGGATCTAGGTCCGTCAAGGTCCTATGGGTAAGTCTAGCTATGGCGGTATTTTCGCAGTTCTGCTATGTTGGAGGTCAGGAGTCTACCTCTACTTCATACAACGAGTATCTCAGTCGCGTCATGCCTAGCATTGATCCTGTATCCCAGCAAGCCTACGGTCACACTGCTTTTGCTGTTTCTCGATTCCTGGCTGCATTCATCGATATCTGGGTCAAGCCGCGCTACAGCTTGCTGTTCTTTTATTTGGGGGCGATTGCTTTCACAGCAGCAGCGATACACGTCTCCGGCTCCACGGGAGTAGCAATCATCGCCATGGTCATGTTCTTCGAAGGTCCAATCTTCCCCCAGATTTTCGCACAGGGCATCCGCGGCATGGGCAAGCACACCAAAGACGCCTCTGCCCTCCTCGTCTCCGCCATCAGCGGCGGCGCCGTCTTCCCACCCATCATGTTCGCCATCCTCAAGACCCAAAACCCACAACTCGCCTTCTGTGTCATTGTCGCCACCTACTCGGCCGGCGCCCTCTACCCGCTCTACCTCAATATTGTCCCTGCTGCCCGCAGGCTATCGGACCCTGTGCGCGACGAGAAAACAAGACGCGAATCCGAGGCTGAGGAAAAGCAGCGGCGCGGCTCGTCGCACGTTGAGAAGCTGAGGCGATGGAGCAAGGGTAAGAAGAAGAATAGCATTTTAAAGGAGAACCAGGAGTTGCCGTCTATAGAGCATCGTGAGCGGCGCAGTTGGCCGGAGGGTTTGGCGCCCCGGAATGATAGCTTGGCTATTGAGCCTGTGAGGACGAATACACCTACTACTACCGGTGATAGTAGTACCTTGAGTACGAGGTGAAGTATTTCCGTACTTTCTTCCTTGTCCCGTCTTTTACCTCTCTTTTCCTTTTTTTCTCTTTCTGTTCAATGTCTTGTTTATGATACCATGAAGTTTTCTTCTTCTTATCTCTTCTTTCGGTCCATGTAACAATAGTGCATTCTTGCATTTTGTGGCGTTTTTTCTCTTCTCCCCCTTCTGGTACTTGTCTTTGTACCTAGGCCGTTTTCCCTTTTTTTTTCTTACAGAGATACCATGGGAGGCATGGGCGGCTTCTCATTCCTGGGTCGGGCATGTAGGTTTACGGGCTACGGTATGGGATGGATTGGCTGATGGGTAATTCCATGGTTTATGTACTGTGGGGGAATGAATGACTGGGTCGGAGGGTTTAGTCGTCTTTTTCCATCGGTTAGACAGACGTGGTATGGGATAGTGGGTAAGGGTATGTAACCTAAGAAAAGGAAAAAACAGATTAAGAAGTGTTGATTAAGAGTGCTGTGGTATTTACCTGACGTGGTGGGTAACCGATTAATATTACCCTTGGAGAGGTGTTGTGTGTGTGTGACCAAGAGAGAATAGAGTTATGAAGATACAAATGAAATAAAAAGACTAGCTAGTCATTCGTTCTCACTTTCTTCATCAGTGAACAGAGACAGAATATACTTTCTATGCTTCATCAAGTTATGTGCTTGCTATCATTGTTTCCTATGAACAAAAAAAAGTGCTGTAGAATTACAACTTGTCTAATGCCAAAGGAAGAGAAAAGCAGTAAAAAAAAACGCCATACCATGCCTTCTCATCCAACAAGTCTATTGTTTCCTTATGCCTTTTTCCGACTATACAGTTCACAAGTTCAGTCTTACAGTAACAAAACTTCAGCTAGCTCACAGGGCCAAAACGGCCGCAAAAGCAGCAGCTACGAGGCCAAAGTACACAGGTTGCAGCTGCGCATCTGCTGCAGATGTAGTGCCACAGCACTCGCGGTTATACGTGACATTATTAGCACGAGCCGCGACTTCGAATACGGAGCCATTAGTCGAGCCCTCGTTGTAAAAGTCGACGAGTAGGAAATTCGGTGGGCGGCCCCAATCACCTAAAAAAAAAGACAGACATGTTAGTTGCTTTGATCTCATTCAATATGTTCCCAGGAAGAAACTTACTAGTGCAAGTGTTGGCCATGAGACCCAAACTACCAAATCCCTCTACCCCGTTCGTCTGATTGATCTGCGCTACATTTGGTACGAGGAGATTGAAGCCGGCGAAAGAAATCTCGGCGTTCAGGTTATGATTCGCCATGTACAGGATGTCTCTCATTTTGTTCTCGGACATGCCTTCGGGTCTGCCGAGATTGCAAGGGAAGTTTTGGTCCGTGGGGGAAAAGGTGGTCTCCCACATGTTGTAGAATTCCCAGAGGAGATAGGGGACGGCGTCGGTGTCGTAGTTGTAGTCGATGAAGGTGATGACGCGGTCGTTTTGGAGGATGAGCTCGCCGAGCGTGGGCCAGTCGTTGAGTTCCATAGCGGTCTTGGGCGGCTGGTAGATGTACTTGCGGAGGCCAGAGGCCTCGATTGGTTCGGCAAAGTTTTTGGCGGTGACAAGGGGTTTGCCGTCTGCGGTTGTCTTATCCCAGTCTGAGTTTCCGAAGAGGATGGTGACTACGTCGAAGGGGTGGTCCTCTACCCATTCGGTGACTTGGCGGAGGTAGTCCTCGACAGTGCCGGCGTTGAGCAAGTCGCACGAGGAATGGCAGTAGTAGAGAGTACCGTTGACATAGTGAGCCGATCCCTGAAGCATACGAATACCATCGTCAAGCTGTTGCTTTACAGAGTATTCTTGGTTGCGAGCAATGTTGTTCTTGCGCGTGTAGGGTGAGTTGTGGGCACAGACTTCGGTGATGTTGGAGTACTTGCGGTCGCAGAACTCGAGGTAGTTGTTGCATGGCTGTGTGTTAGACGGCAAGGCGGGTGCCGTGCCGGTACCTGTTGGCGTGATGGTCCTGTTTCCTTGTCCGATGTTGGTGACAGGTTCACCCGAGGTTATCGTGCCGTTGGACGACACTGTGGCGCCCGATGAAGCTGAGGAAGCAGGTGACGTAATTGTCGCAAAAGTACTGCCCTCGAAATCGGAGGGCACAGTTGGGTTGGGGGCAGCATCGTCACCTGTGAGACTTCGTTGGGATCCAGATAGTGTGATAACCGACACGGATGAGCTACTTTGGCCTGCAGCAAGACCCGCAAGCCACACCAGCGAAAGAAGGGCTCCTTTCATGATCGTCACAGGGGTTGGACACTCTCCAACTTTGTTTCGGCGACGCTTTCAAGAAACAAGAGTACGCAGCTCAGTAAAGGCGGTATGGGCAACGGTCCAGTTGTGTAGAGAAAAAAAGATGAAGAACGAGGAACTGGCGAATGAATCAGGTGGATGTACGGCACCGTTTCAGCGGTTTTTTTCAGGGTGAAGAGCCCGGTCGTCTATATTAGGGTTCCACGCAGCCCCGGGCGGGAGAAAAGGATTCAGGCTCAACAACGAATGGATTATCAAGATATGATAAACACTGGGCGAGGAATAGAAGCAATGCAAGTGAAGGGGGCCCTGGGGGCAGATGAGGCGATGGGCTGCAGCGATTGTTTTCCAAGCGCGTGAACGGGCCATCGGCAAGACGCTGGGCGTGACGTCGTCATGCAATTCGAGACCTGGCGGGCCTTTTTCCACTCAACGATCTGCAGTAGGCGCGCAAAGGGTCTCCTTACGACACGTCATGTATAGCCAGCGCCTGAAACGCTGGGCCTTCACCAGAGCGTCTAGGTAGGGCTAGCTTGTGAGAACACGGCCTATTGAACTTCGATACGCATAGTGCAAAAAATACAATAAAGCTTGGCTACATCAATTTCTATGTTTTCCTCCCTTGCGACGGCTCACCAGGTCGAATCGTTACTAGTGGTACTATGCATGTCATGACATGTGGCTGTGGCTGTGTCGCACTCGGGGTAATGTGGCTAGCGTGGCTGAGTTGCGGTCAACATCTCCACCTTCAACCCTCAACAGGACATATGCACACGTAACACACATCAATACAATTCAATTCGCTATTCATAAGGTCTCAGTTATTCATTCTCACGCCCCAGCTCCTCCACTGCGGAAAAACTCCTCAAACCTACTCTTGCCTCGTAGCGCCTGAATCTCCCTCTGTAGCACATCGATTCTGTAATTCTTGAATGCCTTTTCGATCCTCCCCCTACTCTCTGGATCCTTTGTAATAACCCTTGATGCGCTCGCTGTTCCTGTCAGCAGCCCTAGCTCACCCCCAAGAAACAACCCGGCAACCGAGAAGAAGAAGTAAGCCGCTGCATCGCCCCAGCGCGACGGGCCGCTGATTTGTGCCGTGATGTCGGGAACCTTCTCGGTGCGCCCGTCGGCGAAACGCACTTCTACAGGCTTTTCCATGGCACGGAACGCTTTGAAGTAAGCCAGCCGCATTGCCCGTAGACGGAATGCCGTGTAAATGCCAAGACCAAGGCCTAATGCTGACCCGATGGTTGTGTTTCTTGTTACCTTTCCCGCCGCACTTTTAAGTATGTCGCGATCTTGCTGTTGGAGACTGTCCCGAGTTAGTTTGGTCCTCTTCTCCAAGAAACCAGCAGTCTTTCTGACTTACTCATGCTGCAAGTGCTCCTCAGCCAATTTCTGCAGGTCTTTGGACTGGCGGTCACGGAATGCTGCTAGTGATTCGGCCATGGTGTTTGTGTGTAGTTATGGATGCACCTTTTCTTCGTAGTTGATTGACTGATCGACAGATTTTGGGGACACTCAGATGAAAGCTGTCATATGTGTTATCGAACAGTGACCACATTTGTACGTCGTATTTTATAATGGTCGAAAAGTTCAAGATGCTTCTAGTTCGCAACCATGACATCATGCGGAATCGACGGAACCGAACCACACCATCACCGAGCTTGCTCGCCCGAGCATATGGAACCCGCTGTCATGCTCTTTACGAAGTGGGGTACATGGTTCAGAACAAAATCAATTGGCTTCAGCCCCAGATGCTAAACCTATGTAGTGTATGCTATGGTCTGATTCAAACAATAATTCCACCATGAGTGTCACATTCCCATCAAACGCCATAACCATTCAGAGCCTGTCAACGCCGCGATACATGCTAAGCTGCCAACAGTCGAAATATGACTGAGCGCATTCCCACCCCAAAAAACCACAAGACAGAAACCAATATGTCCTACAGCTTGGCTTGAGCCTCAGGCTCGGCTGCGCTAGCCTCTTGATTTCGAGTCACGTTACCCGTGCCGGTGCCTTCGCCAAAGAAGATGACTTCTACAGTCAGGTCGTCCCTGTATCGTCGAGAGAAGGGGCTTGGAAGTGTGAGCAGAGCGCTCAGCTGGTCTTGGTCCTTTCCTCCAAGTGCGTTTCGCACAAGATGGGTCGCGGCATTCTTGTCCTCAACTACGAAGCGCTCGTTCAAGCTGGTCTTGGTACCCCACTGTTGTTGGCGGATGGGCGCACGCTGGCCTTCTGCCGTGTCTCCTGCTTTTTGTTCAACCGGCAGCTGTTTCTGGGTAGACCACCAGCTCTTTAGCCATGATTGAGTCTGAGTACCTTGGCCCCCCGAATTGCTCTGCGCGTCGAGCCACTGGCCAACTAAACCAACTACTTCTTCATTGGTAAGCATTTCCCATAATCCATCTGTAGCCATGACGACAAAGTCACCCTTTTCAGGCTCAATCTTGGTGGTAGTGATGATGGGTTCGGCCGTAACATAAGGTGGAGTCTTGAGTAGCGCTGATGGCGTTCGTGCAAAATAGGACTTTTTCAGTTCGGCATTCGTCTCGAGCGACCATTTGTAGTAGGCATCCCCAAAGGCGCGAGAGGGCTCCAATCCACCTAGAATACGGCCATTACGGACTACATTGGGCTCGCCGGGGTGTTCTCGGCGTAATCGCTCTGCTTCGCTTGTCGTTCCACCAGTCTGATCCTCTGATAGAGGAGTTGCTGTCCATTTGCCATTTTCGCCTCGTCGGCCAAGAATAGCACGAGAGTCGCCTGTGCAGGCAACCCTCAAAAGCTTCGACCGGCTGTCATAGAAGGACAGGAGAGCACATGAACCGGATAGTGCAGGGGCAAGTAGCTCGGCAGCGGCGACTTTAGACTGGGCCTTGCGTACTTTCTTGACAGACTCGTGAACGATTTCGTTGTCTAGCTTGGTGAAGCCAGTTTTGATTGCTTTGTCGATTGCTTCAGGACTTGGAAAGTGCAGCGAAGGGTCTGCAAGGGCGGATTTGTAAGTCGTGTTGAGCTCGCGTGCGACGTAGGAAATCAGCGTTTGACGGAGTTTGGCTGAAGTTACCCAGCCACTACATCTAGTTAGCAGAGCATTCGTATTCTGTTTGACTCTCGGCATACCTGTGACCGTCGAATACGCCCCAGAACATCCAGTCGCTGGCAGATGCGCCATTGTCGGTAGCAGCCAGATTGGATGGGACTTCAATAATCTTCTCAGCGTGGTCATCTTCAATAGGGTCATTGCTGGGTATTTGCACAACGTCATATCGCACTACGCCCTGACCCCTTCCCACCAACCATGATTCTTCATTCTTCCTCAGCTTGGCCGTGGCTTGGTCCGGGTCCAGCATCTCGAGCACTTTCCTGCCATAGTCATCTGTCTCTTTTGAGATGGGCCCAGTTCCCGTGATTGTGCCCGTGTACAGCTCTCCGGGCCCCACGACGAGCGCCTTCCGCGTAGTCTCGTTGTTGGCAGCACTGGTAAGGTTTCTGGCTTGGTCGGCGGGGGAATGCGAGTGACCCGTGGAGTCGTTCCCGTTGTATGCAAAGAAGGCCCCAGAGGCAACTGCTGCAGCCACCAGGGCACCCGTTAACGCGCGGAACTGCATGGACGAAGTCAGGAGTGGGGAGGCACGCTGTCGGAAGGCATGGTGAGCCCGGTGGGCTAGGCCGTTGCTTGGCACAAAGACACCGACACGGGTGCGAGCGAGCTTACGCAGGCACGGGCGGCGTGCAGAGCGAAGCGCTTGAAAGGCAGCCCGCATCTGGCTGGTAGCGTGGATGGGCGTTATTGGAAGGGTAGGTGAGGTTGACAGCGACGGTAGGCTGCGAGCAGTGAAATCATGGTGCAGCGTGGGATGAACGCTTAGTCCAAGCGCTTACCCGCCGTGGGCCCAATCACGCCCTAACCGTACAAATGGCGACTAACATTGAAGCCACACTCCCGAGTACGTCATAACCTTGCCTTTGACACACAATTCTCCGGATAACAAAATGTCTTCGCGAGCGCTACGCAGAGCCCAGCGAGAACTCGAAGAGAAACAGATTCGAGAAAAGCTAGCGCAGGACAGCCAGGATGAAGAAGAGTCAGAGCTCGAGGTGGCGGCAAGGACCGGCGCAAAACCGAGTCTGTTTGCCATGCTAGGTGACGCTGACGACGGCAATGACGAAGATGAGGACGATGAAGACGCAGAGCGTAACGTCGAGCCCGATACCGGCAGACCCGATCATCAAGAAAAACTTGAGTCTGCACCTGCTTCAAAACCATCGAAGAAGAGCAAAAAGAAGAAAAAGAAGGCAAAAGCAAAGGGCAAGGCTATTAGCACAGCCCAGAATGATGCCCCAGTCAAGAGAAGGTCGGATTTGGATGAGATTGATGAAGCTCTCCTTGCGCTCAATTTGACTGCGAACGGCCAAGCAGGTGCTGAGTCGGACCAACAGGGTGCCGTTGTCAGTGAAGAGAAGAAGCAGTTGTTTTCTGCATTGAGTGTTGACACTCAACATCTGCACTCGGCCAACGAGATGAAGAAACTCTTTGGTCGAGCTGCTCTGCAGAACATTGACGACGAAGCGCGTCCCAGACAGCGGGGCCATCAGGGTGGGATTGCAGCTGCCATTGCAGGACGTAACGCTCCCGGTGGCCGCAATCTTGCATCTCTGAGTCTACGTAGAAACATTTTCATTCAAGGCAAGGAAGAGTGGCCGCGTGCTACGTCTGGTGGTCTTGGAATGGAGATTGTTGAGAAGCGGGCAGATGGTACTGTTGAGTACAAGTTTGTGCACAATCGCATGTACCAAGACGTCCAGCGGCAATTTCAGACATGCGTTGCAAGCATGGATCCTGAGCGCATGATTGCACTCCTCCAGCACAACCGTAAGCTGGCCCGTTACCCTGACTGTGTGCAATATTAACCCTCCCTGTAGCATTCCACATCTCGACATTGCTTCAGGTCTCTGAAATTGCGAAGCAGCAACGCGAGAATGCCGCTGCGTCTGATATGCTGGAACGTGCCCTTTTTACATTTGGTCGCTCTGTGCACTCGACCTTTGCTGCTAATCTCGCGGCTGGTAAAGCACGGCTAGACTTTCGCCGTCCAGAAAACCGCGAATTTTGGCTTGCTGTTTGGCGTTATCTCGGTGCATTGAGCACACGCGCAACATGGCGGACGTCGTTTGAGTGGGCCAAGCTGCTACTCGCCATGGACCCCGAACAAGATCCTTACTGTCTCCGACTTCTAATTGACCAACTGGCTTTGAGGGGTCGGGATGCTGAAGGGTTGATCAGAATCGCTGAATCAGACCATCTGCAGCGACAATGGAAGATTCCACCAAACCTGGCCTATAGCGTTGCGCTCGCTCACGACCGCATGAAGGAACCACAGAAGGCGCGGTCAGCACTCCGCACTGCCATCAAACAGTACCCGTGGCTAGCGGCGAGGCTGTGCAAGGAGCTCGATATATCGCCAATACCTAAGCCTGTATGGGGCAAGGAACCCAATAGCGACTACCAAGAGTTGCTCTGTCAAATGTATGTGCCAAAAGCAAAAGACTTGTGGAACACGACAGAAGGCACCACGTTACTGGTGGAGACGTGTTTTACAGTCGGAGAGGACCTAGGAGCAGGCGAAAATCCGTACTTGCTTGCTCAAATACCGGAAAATGATCTCGCGAGGCATGTGATATTGTCAGACAACCAAACACTCATGTCGCTGCTCGACGTACGCGTCAAGTCCAAATATACCTCTGTGTCAGATCCACTGCCTCCAGACGACAATTTGGAGTCTTATGATGCTTCAATAAACGGTATTGCGGCGGGGCGTCCACGAGACCCGGCCGTGCGACAGCAGCTGGTGGCTGAGCTGGAGCGGTACCGGGAATACTTTGAGAGGATAGGCATCGACAGGTTGATGCAACAGGGGCTGAACGAGCACGACTTGATAGAAGCACTGGAGGAGGCAAATAGCAGCGTCGAGGAGTTTAGGACTAACACTGAGGGCTTCCAGCTGGTGCGCATGAGGCTCGCACAGGAGGGCGTACAGGTGGTGTTTGACGAGGGTGCTGCGGACCGGGGGGATGAGCCTGGATCGGAGACAGATGAGGACGAGCAATAAGCAAATGGGCACGAGCACAGGCACTCTGGCGAGATATGACGCCAGCATGGTGGTGCAGTGAGATGGTGTTGCATGTACATGGACACGTATATTTGTACGTAGTATGTATGTAACTAGCAGTATGTAGTAGTGCTATGTATAGCAGACATGACCAAGTAATTGTGCAGCCTCGCTGCGCCGCCTGCAAGCGCCAAAGGCATGGGGAGTGTGGCGCTGTCGAGCCAAAGGAGAGACAGCCATGTCTGTGCTCGGCTCGCTAAGAAGGCTGAGAGACCCTGGTGGCGCTCACGACTGTGACGTACCCAAGGATTGCTGATAGCCGCCTTTCCATATCGCCTAGGGGCCCGCTCTCCTACCCACACGCCCGCGTCTGCACGTGCGATCATACTCGCATCGCTCTGCATCCCCTCTTGTACTTACACATCCCACACATACTACACTTCGCCGCCACTTGTCCTCTCCCTCATCGCTCCAGTTTCCCCCTCATCTCACCTGTCGCTATGAGCGGCGTGCGTGCTCACCTCGCCAGCCGGCTCCGCAGCTCCTCCCTATCCGCAGTCCCCCCTCCACAGCACAGTTCCAACTACTCTCACGACCTGGCCAAGATTGCATCCTCCATCCTCTATCGCTCGCCCCTGCCTTCGGAAGAGGGAAGGCCTGTTTTCATCCTCAACGCTGCTGCCCTCCCGGACTCCCACGATGCCGATTACGACCAGCTACTTCCCTACGTCCTTGCCCGTCTGCCCGAGGAAGATGAATTGCTAAAAGGCTATGAATACGAAGTCGTCTTCTTTGCCGGAGACGGCGATGGCTCCGCAACCAGCAAGAAGCACAGGCCGGGTTGGGGCTGGTTTCTACAGGCCTATCACGTCCTCTCAAGGGCCATGCGCAAGAGACTTCAGCGACTATACATCGTGCACGAAAAAGCATGGGTGAGAATTCTGACTGAAATATTCTCGACCATTGTAAGCCCCAAGTTCAGGAGGAAGATATATCATTGTACGCTTGCCCACACCATCTCCGCGCCTCCATACTGACTAAATATAGTGTCCAGCCTGACTCAACTTGCCCGTGAAATCCCTATCGAGAACCTTCTGATTCCCCCCTCCACCTATCTCGCCGATCGCCGTGTAACTGAAAACATTTCTGCATTCAATAGCAGCGGTAGGCGGGCATTTGGGACCCGCAATCCCTTCCCTGCCGCAAGCAATGGCAAGACCCGCTTTCCACGTGTTCTGAGAGAGACGACCAGCTTCGTTCTCATGGAAAAGAACATCACTTCGGAAGGCTTGTTTCGCGTACCTCCCCACTCCAGATTGCGCGATTCGCTCAAAGAAGCGTACGACAGAGGTCAAAAGTACATAATCTGGAAAGATAACGACATCATGTTGCCAGTGCCTCCCTATCCTCATGCAGAACACCAGGATGAGATACTGGCCGAGCTGCCTCCCACCGATGCATACTCAGTCTACATGGCAGCCGCACTCATCAAGGCCTGGTACGCTGCTTTACGTCAGCCAATCTTTCCCACGGAATCCTACCGCGACTTGCGTCGGCTGTACGGAAACGGCAAGGAGGTTTTTGAGCTCGACAAGCTGACTGATCTCTTCTCCCCAAAGTCTGAATGGTCGTTGTTGCCTGGCATATCCCGTGAAATTCTTTGCCGCCACCTTCTGCCCCTCACGAGTGCAATAGCGGCACGGCAAGAAGAAAACAAAATGACTGCCGAGAACTTGGCTGTCTGTTTCGCTCCAGGGCTACTCTGCGGTCCTGATCAGCTTGAAGATGCAAAAGTGTCTTCCATCATAAGGAGGGTCCTCACTCAAGCAATTGAAATGTGGACGGATGGATTGAGAGAAGCATGTGGTCAGAAAGAAGAAGTCTTTTACGCAGAGCTGAAGTTACCCAGTGATCAGAATGACTGGGACGATCCTGTCGAGGATAGGAGAGACTCAACAGACAGTGAAGTGTCTTTGCCTGACCAGATACAGGGCATCACGTTGCTTGACAACGAGAAACCATCGGCTTCACGCAATCCGCGCCGAGGTCAACAAGATGAGCAGCCACCCGCTCTTCCTCCTCGATCTCACGCACCATCTACCAAGTCTTCTGTAGATTCCATTCAAAGGAAGCCTGCACCACCACTCACAGTGCCTCCACGTTACTCTACTGTCATATCAGATGCCCCCGACGACGTTGCCGAGTCGCCCATCACCTTCGCTGCAACTACCGACGGTTTCGCTCCACCCCGTAATGATAATAACAGCGCCGATCAGCCTCCCAAGCTCCCCCCACGACGGGACGCCCAATCAGATGAGAAGAAGTCTGGTATGAACAACCCAGTTCCAGTCCTTCCTATGTCCGCTTCTGAACGCGCAAAACAAGATGCGCGCTCACCAGTTTCTGCTACTTCTCCAGTGTCTCAATTCAATATTCCCAAAAGGAAGACCCTGACTGCGACGCAGATTGACAATGTCGAGAAGGCCGTCGTCGCGAACAACGAAGCCCACCGAGCCCAGCCTGTAGGCGGCATGGCGCTTCCCGGGCTCACGGGTAACTATAACAGTAATAACAAAGCAGACACGAAGCGTGGCCCATCTTCTGCAGCCCCATCTGTCAAAGACGACACAGCAACCTCACCGCAGCTGCCGTCACCTCAAAGTGCTGTATCAGCACCAGCAACAGAATTCCGCCGCCCAAGCGTCCCTTTCTCTGCAACTCCTTCCAAAATAAGCCGTAGCCCAAGTATCAACTCCCTCGCGCGCCCTGTTTTTCCAACTACCCCTCAAGTCCCCATAATAAGCCACCCCGTGCCGCATAACAAGACCTCGACATCCACTCTCCCCATCCCCTCTGCCGCACCGCGCCTCCGCACCCCGAGCCCAAGCCTCATGCAGCGCATGCCTAGCTTCGAAAAGTTTAACAAGAATTCTGCTTCATCGCCCAAAGACGATGCCGCCGAGTCGTCGGATGGAAGTGTTTCAAGGGGCAGGGCGACGCCGCCGACGACACTGAGGCCCACCAAGATTACGCTCAAGAAACAGTCTGTGGAGGACTTAAGACGGTTGTATGAGGAGCGTGCTGGGACGGCGAGTGCGCTTGTACAGGCGGGCAAGCAGAAAAATGGATAATTGGGGTGTTTAGTTTCTTCCTTGTTCTTCTCCTTGTCTTTTTTTTTTTCCTTTCGCTTGTATATAATGGGATATGCTTCTTCTGTTTTGGGGCCAGAGGGAGAAGGGGGACATGTCTGGGTGGTGCATAATGTATACTTGTTACATCTGAGTTAAGAATATATACATAATGTTAGTAGTCATGTATTACTCTTCTTTCCATTGAATTTGCCTTGTGGCTCTTGACAGGACTTTTGTGTAGTATAGATGATCCTAGGACGTCGAAAAAAACCAGACATGGGAACACTTTGCCTAACAACAAACATGGCACCAATGCTTTGATACTCTAAGCTGTCTACGTACGTAGTTACACACTATGCCGCCCCACGCTTGACTTGCACCAGGCATTTCGTAATCTCAAATCAAACACACCATGCACACGAAAAAAAAAACGCAAAAAAAAGAGAAACCGAAAAACATAACAGGCCCTTGCACGAGTATACCCGCTCTTGCAAACACAAGGGCACAAAAAGATTATGCCATACGTACGGTACATAAATCATGTCCTTACTTTCGTATGCCTTGCCGAAAAAAAAAGAGTCTTCCTCTTCCCTCATCAGCTACACCAACTCGACAAGATGGAAACTACCCATGAGTTCCGTAGACAGTGGTCGTAGGATGAACTTCCTCTCCCTCCTCACCCTTGGCCCTTGATGTCTGCCAACCCATGTGTCCAGGCGCTGCGCCCGCACTCTGCCACCACGTGCTACTGTATCCATCCTGTCCATGATGTTCGCGATGCCCGTGATGTCCATCGTGTGCATCTGAAGGGTACCCCACACCGTCTGTTGGCGCGACATAGGCTTGTCGGGGTGCGTACGAGTGCTCGTGCTGGTTGTTTGGAGCAGAGTACACGTTTGATGCAACACCCGTGTTGAAGCCGTTGACGTGGCTGGAACGCCAGTCTTCGCTCATCCTGAAATCATCGCGTACTAGACGGTTATCTATGTTGGTGTTATCGTGTAGGACACTTTCCAGGACCATGGGGCCTATTTGTTGATAACTGTGGCGGGGCAGGATGGGGCCAGACATACCGGGCATGGCTAGCGTGTAGTGTCAGACTATGCTCAAAATAGAATCTAAGATGATCTACTTACGGTTCCAAAACATGGACTCTGCCGTGTCTGTGGTGGGTGATGTTATTGAGGCAGACATGTTGGTGGCCGACGACATGGGCTGCGCGTACTGGTACGGAAGCGATATGTTGGAGTTATAATTGCTTTGGATAGGCTCGTGCCCAACTACGGGCGATACGTGGCGTTGGGTAGATACCACACTGCTCGGTCTCGAGTGTGCGGGGTGTGTAGCCAAATGCATCATATTTTGAGGGGCAAACATTGACAAACTCTCTCGTCGTTGAGATTGAGCGGAATGGACCGTCCCAGGCCCTGCATTACCACTACTGGCTGTAGAGTTCGGTATCATTAGAGGGGCATCTGCTGGAGGACTCATGTGCCGGTGGGAACTTTCTGAGTCGTTCTTCGGTAGCAATATTGAATTGCTGAATTCTTCCGGAAACGGCAGGTTCCAAGTCTTTGACAAATTATGTATGATTCGGAAGGCCCTTGCACCAAAGTAGTGGCATTCGTGAACATCTTCAAGACCTTGTAATCCCTCGACGAGATTTTGCCGAGACACCTGGTTTTCTTTGGAATAGAGCAGATGTATTGTGCAGACAGTTAACAGCACATGTGTAATAACCAAATGTGCTTGCCGGAAGTTGTACAATTGCCGATGAATCCTGACAATTCTGGACACGTTGTTGGCTGCGTCAATACAGATGTCACGCGGGCGGATGTCGGATTGGATGAGGTCGACCTTGAGTAATGGCCGAAAGAGGTGAATGATAATTGTGTAGTAGAACATGCTATGTGCTTTGTTAACTTTCGGATAATTCCAAGAGAGAGAGAGAAAAATAGAGGGCTGTTGGACATACTGTAATGTCAGAATGTGTGGTTGTGGTTCTTTGTTGCCCTCGATTCCCAAAGAGACTGGCAGTTTTCTGTACCAGGCTTGATATTTGTAGTAACAGTCAAGAAGTTTTTGGCTAGTAAGCCGCTCTTTTGGAGCAAAGAACATATGGTTGTTGTCATTGATGAGTTCTGAAAGCGTTGAGAGCTCTTGTAGGAACATGCGAGAGGTTACAACACCGCTACAGGTGTGTGAAGTACCAGGAAACGCTTCTGGGCCGCTTGTTGTCTCGTCAAGAATAGGCTTTTGGAGTGTGATTGAAGATCGGGGGATTTGGGAGATTCGACCTGTAGCGATTGTCCACACACTTTTTTTGCATTAGCCAACATAACCGTGATGTCTGTGAGAATATACGTACTTTTCTACGGTAAAGCAGCCCCAGAAAGTAACTTTCCGAACCTCGACTTCGCTGGGTGTCAAACCAAGCACATTTTCTACACCGTAATCCAAATGCAACCCGAGTTCGACACACATGCGTATGCATCGCCCAATGTAGGAGAAACCAGAGCTGTCTCTTCCTGCGCTGGGCTCACGAAGTGACATGACACAAAGCGCCTGTACTGTCGTGAGACTCGGGGTTTCATCCTCAAATAACAACCGCCTAGCTTCGTCGAAGAAATGATCTCCTGCCGTGCGGAAGTCGGATGGATCAGTACGACCAGCGGGGTCGTCTGTCATGTGGCAAGCATATGCGCATATGGCATTGACGAGCAGGGAGCAGCAGTACTTGTCGCGGCCAGCTCTGAAATCTTTGTAGAAACACTCTCGGCTGAAGAGGACGTAAAATGGATGGCTCCATGTGAAGTAGAGGTCGAGTAGTCTCTCGACAAAAGATAGATCGTCAGTAACATTTGTCCACGTTGATCCCTGGCGCTGTGGTTGGACACTGCTGATACGAAGCTGTCCGCCGCTGAAATTTTCTTCTTCACGGACGAGGCTCAGGCTGGCAGAGTGTCCAAAGTGCCGGCTTTGGCCAGAGAGGGTTACAGCGGGCTTGCCGAGTAGTACACTGAAATCAGATTCAAGGCTTTGGCTCTCCGTGGGCGTGACGGGGGTCAGGGTTACGTTCTTGCGCCATGTCTCTGCCAGGGCTTCGTTGTCAAGGTCAGGGTTGCCTCGAATGAGCTGAACAAGCTCGCTGACGTGATCCTCTGGCAGCTTCCGGAGGCAGTCAAGGATAAAATCTGCATTGGAAGGGCCCCCAAGGGTGAGGCTGGTGACGGAGGAAGCATCGCGCTTGGTTCCTGCGTTGTTGGAGGTTGCCTGTCCGGCTTTGGTCCGCCGGCTCTCGCTTTCAGCGTCGTAGTGGCAATCAGTCTTGTAGACAGCTGTGCAGGTTGCGCAGACGGGCGTGCCGCCGTCACACTGTGGATAAACGTGTCAGCAAGGGAGCAAACCGCAAGGCTCTGACAGGTGGCCAGACATAATCTTGTCAGTGTCACGATGCGTGGAGCAGTCCGCGGAGGCAAATATCGACGGATGAAGCTATGCCCCTGTTTATTGTTACGAGGTTGTGCATCGAGAAGTTACTTACTTTGGACTTGCGTTTACGACATGGGACACAGGCAGATTGCACGCAGCGACGCTTAGTTGTCTTTGTGTCTTGAGAGTGAGCGTGGTCCTGGCTGTCTCTAGCAGAGGAAGTGGCAGTGGGCCCGCGAGGCATTGTTGGTCAGCGAGCAGGAAAGAATGTCAGTCCACACGGGGCTCCGAGGGCGGATCTAGTTATGACATTGTCTGAGTTGAGCTGGAGAAGTATGTAACACGGGAGATCAGCCACTTGGAGGGAGAGCGAGAAGAGGCGATGACCAATTAGGTAGTTGTGACGTTTGAGGGCCTGTTGCGGCATCCAACGTGCCTCCCCTGGGAGTGCCTTGGCGGATGGGATATAAGATACAGTTACATGTGTAGATTTTATGGCCGGGTGGCGGGCAGGGATGGGCCAGCACCAGGTGGGCGAGGAAGAGGGTCGCTGAGGCTAGCAGCATGGCCAGACGGGCAAGGACAGGATGTTGTGCAGTAGCCAAGCGGCGAACAGGGCAAGGAACATGGCAAAGTTGCACGCAAGTGGGAATTCGAATCGAGAGGCTAGAATGCCATGAGCCCCCCCCCTCGTCAGCTGATCGCCCCGTTGGCGCGCCCTTGGAGCCCGAGCCCGTCGCCAGCCTTTCGCGAATATGGGAGCGACGCGATACCGGAATCGACGTCGCAGGCCAAGGGGGGCCACATCGGGCCATCGAGTGGGGGCGCCTGGGGGGAAGTTTTGCTCTGCTGTACTTACGTATAGCCTCAGGTGGTGGACGAGCAGAGATTTTTTCTGAGCGTTGTGGTCGCAGCTCCTCCGCACGCAGGCGTGAACTGCTGCTCCTACTAGCTTCGGCACGCTACGCCGAGCGAGTGCCGTGGCAATGAGGAGGGCCTCGCCGCCATGCCGCGGCAACAGACGGCCTGGTTCCACTGCCGCGCTGCCACGGCCGACTTGCGAGGACAGCACGGCGGATGGCAGCATTCAGCATTGGTGGCAGCAGAAAAGTATGTATGTACGAGAGTAGCTTGTTTGAGGCCAAAGATGGATGGGCCAGACGTGCGACGGCGACGTTCGTGGCCAAGGTCACGCTGGCGCATGCAAGCGAGCTCACTGCCCGCCGCTGATTGGCGGACCGCCACCCGGTGGCTGAGTGCCGGTTATGGTGCTGGCATAGTGCCTCTACTTGCGCCTCCGCTCCTCGGCCGCGACCGTCACTCCATCCCAACCTCACACAATAGCAGCTGCCCAACTACCCACCGCCCGTCCCAGACTGAGACGTCGCGGCCGCTAGCTAGTTCGCCCACCCATTACCATGGTTGCATGCACCGCTATCTCCAGCCGTAGGCCCCCCTTCCAGCCCCAGCAACAGCCGCACCAGCACCCGCACTCGCACCCGCACACTGTCTATGCTATCCCTTCGATTGGTAATCTCACCACCCGAAACTCGTGTCTAGAGTACATGTAGCCGCCCCTCTGCCACGCCTACTCCTCGCCCCCGCCCTGCATCTGTACCGGCACCACACCCTTGATCGCCGGCAACAGGCTCCGAGCGCCCTGTCGTGCCTGTTGCGCCAGCACTGCATCCATGATCACCAGTGCTGCCATGCTCTCCACGATGGGCACGGCACGGGGCACCACACATGGATCGTGTCTGCCCTTTGCCTCCAGCACACCGTCCTCCTGGTCGTATGTTACAGTCGACTGGGCTTGCCCGATGGTTGCCGCGGGCTTGAACGCCACATTAAAGTAGATGGGTGCCCCATTGCTGATGCCTCCTTGGATGCCTCCCGAGTTGTTTGTCTTGGTGGTGAGCTTGGGCTTCGAGCGGAACACCTTTGCAGACGGATTCTCCCCCGCGGGCACTGCGGGCGCCTTGATGAATGGGTCATTGTGGATCGACCCGGGCACCTGTGCCCCTCCAAAACCAGATCCAATTTCAAATCCCTTAGTCGCTGGAATCGACAGCATGGCGTGCCCCAGCTTTGCCTCGAGCTTGTCGAAGCATGGCTCTCCCAGACCTGTTGGGCAGTTCCTGATGACACAGGCCACTGTACCACCAATGCTGTCCTGCGCGTCTCTGTACTTGGCAATCAAGTCTTCCATGCGCCTGGTAACCTCGTCGCTCGGGCATCGTACTGGTAGGTACTCATCCACCTTCTCCCGTGTAATGGTGTCGACGAGTTTGAGGAACTCTGGGTTTGTGGATGCTGTTGGATGCTCGGGCGTAGGGGGGAACAGGAACTCGTTTCCAATCGAGTTTGTGAATGCAACTATTTCGATACCGTAGGCTTCACGTAAGTACTTTTCTGCAATCGCGCCAGCCGCTACACGTCCTGTATTATGTCAGCCGCAATGCGCCCTAGACGTACATTCGACCACGTACCAATAGTCTCACGAGCACTACTCCGGCCACCTCCAGAGCTAGCCTTTACTCCGTACTTCTCCAGGTACGTCCAGTCGGCATGGCTTGGTCGCGGGTACTTGTCCATTGTCTGGTTGCCGTAGTCTTGCTTGCGCTGGTTCTCGTTCATGACCCTTATGCCAATCGGCGTGCCCAATGTGATGCCAAACTCTGTGCCAGACTGTATCTCAACCCGGTCCTTTTCGTTGCGTGGGGTGGTGATGGCTGACTGGCCCGGTCGGCGGCGCGTCATCTGGGGTTGAATGTCCGCCTCTGTGAGCGCCATGCCAGGTGGGCAGCCGTCGATGATGGCTCCGACCGACAGGCAGTGGGATTCGCCATAGCTTTCACGAGTTCAGTATGTGCGCCTTGTGTATGTAGGGTGAATGCGTACGTGGTGACCCGGAAATGTGTTCCGAACGTGGACATGGTGGCTTCAGCGGAGGGGTACCAGTTCGACTGCTGGGTGTGCGGACGGGGCTTGATATGAGAAAACCAGGGGAAGATGTGATCAATGTACACAGAAGCTGACTGAGGGGTCTGTAAGGTTTGTGTGCGTGTAGAGTCTATTGCAAGTCGGGCCAAACGCGTGCGCTAGAACGACCAACGTCAGAGTCACTCTAGGAGTTTTATTTTAGTGGAGCGCGGAGCAGGGTCGTCTGGGTTTCCGAAGTCGGCCGCCGATGGTAAGGCTGCTTTGACTAGAGCCATGTTGCTTCCCCATCGAACGCCTTTAGGCACAACAACAAAAGTCAGTCAAGGTCAAGAGAGGATAGGATGAATTATGGAGATATGCTTTAGGGGAGCGTTGATTGTGTGATTGGGTAACATGTTGCAATACCATTGGATGGGTTCGGGACAGGTGCATCATATGGCTGCAATCATGTGCTCAAAGCCAGAAGCAGGCAATAACGTCTTCTGTCCATAAGTACATACAGTAACACAAGGCACGGCAAATGCCGTGTTTCCATCCCAGACATGAGTGACAATGTCGAGCTATGGATGACGAATGTTGTCATAATCACGTGATCGGCCAGTCAGCATACACCAAGTATGAGTATTTATGAACACAACTACATATGTACGTAAGCATGTGTTGTTCTTGCATTGTTCCATGCTTGTGGGCAGGGGAGGGCTGGCGAGTGATCAGGTGGGGTCCAGCAATTGGAAGGTCAATGCCATAAGGGGCCAATCGTACAGCTAGACATAGCTGCTGGAATGGCGTCAGATACCTCTCATCGTCGCTGAATTAAAAGGCAGAATGCCCGCCATGCAAGGCACAGCGCCATGACGGCAACGGGTGAAGCTGCCAAAGGCGCTGCCGAGTTCCAGTGCCGTGAGCCAGAGCGACAATGAGCCTCAGATGCGCGCACGTTGGCGACCAAGTGGCAGGCTGTGGCAGGCACGAAGATCGCCCGGGATCTTAGCGCGGACCCTTGCCGTGACCTCTCAAGAAGTTTTGCGCCTGGCCAGCAACACCACCCCCAAAACACCCCTCTATTCTTCCAATTGCACCCCAAACAAGCCGCCATCATGCCCGAGTACGTCAAGGTTGAGAGCATCATCCCCAAGGTCCCCCCGCCGGCCTTCAGCGACATCGCAAAGGCCTCCAACGACGTATGTTTTGGTTCCCCCACGACGAGCTTCACAATAGCGCCATTGCTAACCCGCACCCCCTCTAGCTCATCAACAAGGACTTCTACCACACTGCCGCAGGTCAGACGCTCCCATTGACTCTGCGCGCCCATCTGCTAACCCCTCACCAGCTGCCCTCGAAGTCAAGCTCAAGGCCCCTAACGGTGTTAACTTCACTGCCAAGGGTACCTCTGCCCACGATGGCCCCGTCACCTCCTCTGTCAGTACACTGCCATCAATCGCTAAAGGATGCAATTCGCTGACAGAAGCTACAGCTCGAGGGAAAGAAGTCGCTCTCCAACGGTACGGCAATAACTCGTTCATTTTTCCCCCGCTCTTTCAGCCTAAGCATACCTTTTCATTCATCACCCGGCTTTCACTCGTACATGTTTCACTCGGCGCAGCCTCCAGGAATCTGGGGCTCGTCCATTACAGGCTACGGACTCAATTGGCTGACGACAAACCGTGCAGGCATCAGCATCACCCAGTCATGGAACACTGCCAACCTGCTGGCTACCAAGGTTGAGCTCAACGACACCTTCGCTAGCGGCTTGAAGACTGAGGTCCTCTCCAACTTCAGCCCCGCGGCTGGTAACAAGGGCCAAAAGGTCAACCTTCACTTCAAGCAGCCTGCCTTCCACGGTCGTGCTTTCGTCGACTACTCTGCTGCTGGCGCTATTGGCACCACCGCTGATGCTGTCGTTAGCCACGAGGGCATGGTTGTTGGTGGTGAGGTTGGTTACGATGTCCAGAAGGCTGCCATCACCAAGTACTCGGCTGCCGTTGGATACACCACTCCTCTCTACAATGCCGCTGTCACTGCCACCAACTCCCTGAGCGTCTTCACTGCTTCTTACTACCAGCGCGTCAACCCCGCTGTCGAGGCCGGTGCTCGCGCAGTCTGGGACTCAAAGTCCGGCAACAACGTCGGCCTTGAGCTTGCCGCCAAGTACAAGCTTGACCCTCTGTCCTTCGCTAAGGTACGCCTTGGTCCCTGACATGCACATGGATATGTATGCTAAACCCTTCTAGGCCAAGATCAACAACCTCGGCATTGCTTCCCTCGCCTACAACACCAAGGTCAACAGCGGCCTGACCTTTGGCATTGGTGGCTCTTTCGATACCCAGAAGCTCAACGAGGCCGGCCACAAGCTCGGCACCAGCTTCACTTTTGAGGGTTAAGCGTCTCTCCGGGATGCTCCTGTAGTAGATCGCAGGATGGAGAAAAAATGGACAGAGCCTTTGATTTGCTTTGGTTCTCGCGAAGCAGTACCATATGAATATAGTCTAGAAAGAAGACTAGTAGTCTTGTGCTTTATGCAGTAGGATAATCTTCTTCAATGCAAGCCTTTCAAGACTGTGTACATACATGTATTCTGAATGATTAAATATGGACTAGGTGACATGTGATTTTATAGATGTGCATGTTTCGATTGATTTCCGGAAAGTTTCTAGAATCAGATCTCTCACTAGTAGAGACGGGAGGCACCGCTACTAGTAGTTCCCCACATGTTGGGAAACAGGACTTGTGGAGATGCCGATGCACCTGCAGGGCATGACCTGACATGACACCACGTATAAAAGTTACCAGGCACCTGGTTTTGGGCTATCGCAACAGGTCAGGGGCACGTAATGCAGGGCTGTACTCTGGCCTTGGGTCGATCTCCCTTAAAGACGCGAAGAGCGTTTACAAAATGGGTCTAGTGTGCTCCGATTTCTAAGGTAGCGTAGTGTAAACGATATCTATGTGATGTATCAATCAGGTGGTTTCTTTCCTCTTGGTAGTAGTAGTATGCCCATCGTGGCGATCACCAAAAATGTTTGCCGTCAGCCCAGCGAGCGCAATAACGCCCGACACCATGATAAAGTTGGCGAGCATATTGCCCTTTTCCCACTCTTGTTCCACTTTGACTGTCCCATGCATCTTTCTCCGTCGGGCCCATATGTGTTCTTGTACATTTTCGTGCATCTCTCTATGCTGCTGGTCGTTAAAGTGCGGGACCGCATTACCCTGGCTCTGCTGGCCAGGCCCAAAGCCGCCATAGTCGCCGTAGCTTTCCTGGCCTGCGCCCTTGGCATTTGCCCCTTCTGAATGCGGGCTCGAATATGCGTATTCGGCTCTCTTCGCGCCGTGTCTCCCGTAGCCCCCTGATTTGTAAAACGATGGTGGAGGGCCTCGGAAGGTGCTGCGTTTCTTGTTTAGCCCGCTCGCTGGGCGGGACCCGAATGCGGCCGAGCTATAACTCCCTTGGGGAATGTCGTTGCCACCCTTGTCCCAGCGCGATTGTCGCTGCGCAGACTCGAGCTGCGCATCGTACTGTGCACGCTTTTCGGGGACAGAAAGCACATGGTATGCTTCACTTATCGCGACAAAGCGTGTGGAGGCGTCGGGATCATTGCGGTTATGGTCTGGGTGGTTTTTCTTGGACAATGTGTAGAACTGGCGTTTGATCTCAGACGCAGAAGCGCTCGATGTTAAGTGCAGCGTTTCATAATGGTTTTTCAGCGAATCGGCACATCGTGGGGTCGAAGCATGGAAGTGAGAGATTTGTTGTATGCGCCGCGGAGGTGCAAGTACTGTGCGACGGAGACATGAGTGGCAGACGTATGGCGCGTTGAAGGTCGCTGGCAGAGGAGCCAAGAGTGAAGCGAATGGTCGCAGGAGAACAGATGGGCGGGGTGGCATTGCCCGAGAACAGCATGAAAAAGGGTTACATTAAAAGTTGGTGGTTGAGTGAATGTACGCGGTGCATAGAGAACGTCATCGCCCGTCACGAGGCTAGCACAGGGTCGGATTAGTCTGCAGCGACTCCGAGCCATCGGGCAACTTAGCGGGGGCGTTACAAGGCCCTCGTAAATTTCAAGATCACCCGCAATCCTAGCACCACTCTTCTCGTTGCACAGTCAACATGGCCGCAAAGGTAGCAGACGATGTCGCCAACCTAAAGCGTATGTTTTCATAGAGATTATGGCTATACATCGCCACAGCGACTAATGACGTATAGTGGACAACTCTCAGAGCAAGCCAGCCAACGGCGCGGCGCCAAATAGCGACAAGCCCACGGCCGACGCAGAACACGAAGACTCGGACGATGACAACGAAGCCGAGGACGGTACACTAGAGGCCGGTGAAGGGGCAGCAAAGAAGAAGAAGAAGAGAAAGCCTAGAAAGAAGAAGAAGGCTGGTGCTGCAGGTGCGGGCGGACCCAAGGTGCAGACGGCACCGCCTCGAGTCCGTGTCGACGAGCTCTTCCCCAACGACTCATATCCAGAGGGTGAAATTCAGGAATACGTCAACGAGAACTCGTATCGAACCACCAACGAAGAGAAACGCCACCTCGACCGCATGAACAATGACTTCCTTACTGAATACCGCAAGGGTGCAGAGATCCACCGTCAAGTACGACAGTGGGCGCAGGGATGGATCAAGCCTGGCATGTCGCTGACTGAAATTGCCGAGGGCATCGAAGACTCAGTCCGCGCTCTGACAGGACATCAAGGCCTTGAGGATGGAGATGCGTTGAAAGCGGGCATGGGTTTCCCTACTGGTCTCAGCATAAACCACTGTGCCGCCCACTATACACCAAACGCAGGCAACAAAATGGTCCTCAACTACGAGGATGTCATGAAGGTCGATTTCGGTGTCCACATCAATGGTCGTATTGTCGACAGCGCCTTCACCCTGACGTTTGATCCCGTCTACGACAACCTTATCAACGCGTGCAAGGCCGCTACAAATGCCGGTATCAAAGAGGCCGGTATCGATGTCCGTATGAGCGACATTGGTGCTGCTATCCAGGAAGTCATGGAGAGCTACGAGGTAGAAATCAAGGGCCAGATGCTGCCCGTAAAGTGTATCAGGAACCTGAACGGACACTCCATTGGCCACTTTACCATTCACGGAGGAAAGACGGTACCTATCGTTAAGGGAGGCGACCAGACAAAGATGGAAGAAGGTGAAACTTTTGCCATTGAGACCTTTGGTAGCACAGGAAAGGGTTATGTCCGAGACGATGTAAGATTCCCCTCATTCTACATCCTAACAGCTCGCTAACAATTCTTCCTTCTGCAGATGGAAACCTCGCATTATGCCAAGATCGCCGATGCACCCAAAGTCGCTCTTCGCGTCTCGTCAGCAAAGACGCTACTCAACTCTATCACCAAGAATTTTGGCACCCTGCCTTTCTGCAGGAGATATCTTGATCGCTTGGGTCACGACAAGTATCTTTTGGGTTTGAATAACTTGGTTAGCGCAGGTATTGTAGAGGCGTATCCTCCACTGTGCGATATCAAGGGAAGTTATACCGCACAGAGTGAACACGTAAGTCCTGATACTAACACCCGTACACTGGAATGTGCAAGCTAATACGGTGTAGACGTTTGTCTTAAGACCAACGTGCAAGGAGGTGCTGAGCCGCGGTGACGACTACTAAGCGACGCATCTTTACGAGCAAAAACAAAACATCTGAAGGGAGGATGGGCATATCAGGTTTTGAGAAATAGGAGAGAGCTACAATGGAAAGTAAGCGCAACGACGAAATATCATCACTAGGCATAGTTTGATTTCGTCTTCTCCAAAGAAAAAGAAAAAATAGCATGATCAGGATTCTGTGTAAACACTCGATTAAGAATAGAGTGGAAATGAAAAAGAATATTCACCAATTTTAGAGATGGCGAGTAGTGCGTGTTAGATGCGGGGCGTCATGCTTGTACTTTTGCTTTTTCTACGACTTATTGGTTGTGGTGAGAAGACGCACCTTTGCAAGATATGCTCCATATTATATTCTCATTTCATCTAAATTTATTATTATTATTATTATTATTATTATTAAAGTAGCTGTAGAAGTAGCTAGTATCTCTTCTATCTCACCTAACCAATCTCCAATGTTCTGTCTCAATCATGTCATACCCTCTTGATGCGAAAAGCCTCCGGGCTAGACTCATCAACACAGTCTGACTGCACAAGCAGTTCGTAAAAGCCTCTATGCAGCCTCTGCACCGCCCCCGAACCACCCGTCTTCTGCTTGCTTGCAAGCATAATCTGAACCATGGGCCTAACCGTATGCCAAAGATGAAATACACTCAACTCCGGCTTCCGGCACACGTCCATCAAAGCTACATTCCGCTTATACAGCGTCCAACCCGACGCTGTCCCCTTGTCCGTTTTCTCCTGGCACAAAGCATACCCGCTCTCCCACATACCAGGCAGGCGCAACTCGCCCTGCCTATACAAGTCTTCAAAATGATCCCATATTCCTGTCGACGACCACATGTCAACCCACCAGTACGGCACCACGACGCACATTTTCGAAAACGACAATGCTGCAGCGCCGAGATTGTGTGGTTTGTAGAATGTGGTGAAGAAGCCCGGGCGATCTAGGGTCCAGATGCTGCCGCCGAAGACGTAGAGTTCCCAGGAATGACCTAGTTCGGCAAGGTGCTCTGAGGCTTGGTGGAGGGGCTCGATGGAATCGGTTTCGGGGGCCCTGTTGTTCACATCAGCATAACTTTCTTTGTTGTTTCAAGGAGGAAGACTTTGTGCTATGTGCTTTGTTTGGGAAGAAAAAAAACTTACCAAGGCTTGACTTCCCTGCTAAGACGGTATTGCCACACGATGTGCGCGAGTTCATGACATAGCGTGATTGCGAGTTGTAGATATAGCGTTTTTAGTTCGTGAGCGGAGCCGCCGTGGCTCAAGAGGTACTTGAGACTGAACAAATACTGGGTGTGCAGGATGATGCGTGGAGTGTCGAAGAAGGGGTATGCAGCCGCCAGTATGAGGCTGTGGCGGAATCGTATGTACGCTGCGGTGCTGCCGAATGCGCAGCCATCTATGCGTGCCATGCTTTTGTCGAGGTTTTCGAATCCGATTTCTAATACGTAAGGCAGTTTTTTGGTGAAGAAGACGTGTAGCTCGCTGTCTGCATCGTCGCTGCTTTCGTAGGGCGTGTTTGCTAAGTAGCGTCTGCGGAATTTGTCGACTTCCACTCGACCGAATAGAGTGTGCTTCCACCATTTTAGAATTGCGGGCTCGGTCATCAATTTTGTGGCGATTCGGAGGGCGGGAAGTAGTAGGGTGTAGTCTTCTCGTTTGAGGTCTGGCCATCTTCTGCTCTGGAAAAGAGGGTGGATCTTATTGTCGAGATCAATCTTTGGGAGACGAATTATCCTGCTTAGTTTTCCTCGCCAGCCATATGGTATAGCTCCAGAAGTAATCCTAGGGCTTTGAAGCGCTGGTAAGTAATCCAGATCAGCCCCTACATCTGCATTGAGATTTCTCAGGCATGCGCTAGGGGAAGACATGGTTATGGTGAGAGGAAGTTATTCGGGAGAAGAGCTAAGGGCTTCTTTTTCTTGTGAGTACGTTGTGGGAAGGCTCAAGGGAGGCTTGGGAAGTGCGAGAGTGGCTGCGTCTCAAGTAGTGGGAAGAATGACAAGGGGGAACTTCAGAAGTCTGGCCCCCAGTACGCCAGTTTTCTGAAGTACTGCCTCGAAATATAAGAAGGGCGTTTTCCAAAATATGTATTTCTTATTGACGTTTGTGATCCGGTGCCGTGGTTGTGCATCAACTCGTCTCCACTCATTGGCCCAGCGCACTGCTCAACCATAGTTCGTCAACCCTTCTTCTTCGTTATACGATACCTATTTCAATTAGTGAAAGCATGCCCCTTGTCTCTCGCAATTCTTACAGGAACAATTTTTCTCTCGAGTAGACGTCCTTGTCTGGGTCGTCGTCCACCTCCTGCACATCGAACATTTTCCGCGCCGTCTTCATAAAAGTCAGGTCTGCCCGTCTTCTTCGCTTGAAGCAAAAGTAGCACACGGTATTCTCGCCAATCAGATCCTTGAGTGTTTGCTGCAAGAGAGGGAAAGCCGGTTCAAAGTACACACAGTCGGCTGCGAGGATGATGTCCGGGTGAGATGGTAGCTGCGGTGGCGTTGGTTCACCCCAGTCGTACACTGATGCCTTGATACGTGACTCCAGGCCATTGAGAGCGATATTGCGCTCCATAAGGTCAAACATGGGTATCTGATCGGTGATATGTAGCGGCTTATCCACGTTACAACCTATTGCGACAGCTAGTCCAACGAGCCCTCCTCCTGCACCGAGTTCGACGATTTCCTTTCCAGCGACGTCATCGCGATGTTTCCGCAGCATGTACTTGCTCAGGACCATGCCTGCGGGCCACAACTGCCCACCACAGCCGTTCTTCAGATCTTCATGCAGGCTTAGTGGGGGTGATAACAGGCCGTCAAAATCGACTTTGGAGACCCCAGCAGATTTGATAGGCGCAGCAGGTACCAGGTCCTGGCTCACTGCGAAGCCGTCGAGTTCAAGCATTTTTTCGGAATCCTGGGGGGAAAATAATGTTCTAGCAACGGAGAGGTGAAGTTGCCTATCTTTGTGGAGGCTCAAAACAAATTAGTGCGTTGGTGCGGCCCGCAGCGGCGGGACATGCGGGGGCGTTCAAGGCCCGTTGTGGCCTTATGTATACCATCCTGTCCCATCATTCTGGTCATTGGACCGTTCAAGCAACTGGATCTTATACTACATGCCATTCCAGAATATCGATGATGCACCTTGTCGCAACCCTCAGAGATGCAGCCATCCGTACTTAGCATCGGCAAGTAATACGCCTCCGGCCGGCTATCTGCACCCGTCACGATCTCATTGCTTATCTTGTAATCACGGCTAAGATCTACCTCGCGCCTCGGCTCTACCAATTGAAGGTGCGTCCTAGCGAACTGCGTTGCACATGGAAAGCCACAATGCGAGGCATTTCTTGTGGGTGGAGTGGATACCAATAGCAGAATGCGCTCGGTCAAGGTGGCTTGCTCACATCTATTCTATTTAAATTCATGTCTCCCGCCTTCCTCAAAGCCACATCATCACTACATTTCCACAAGGAACCTCCCGGACAGTTCGTGGGCAACGCCATTCCCGAACCTAGAAGCCTACCATGGGTCTCCCAACAGAGGTCTTGCAGGCCTGGGATGCTTGCGACCGTACTGACACTCTTTTCGTACTGGTCTGCTCAGTCTTTTGTACGCTCGCATCTCATAACGGTAGATGGTATTTGCTGACCGAGAAAGGCTGGGGAATAATTCCGGCAGTAGGTATTGCATACAGCGGGTACACTACGCGCTCCAACTCTCTTGCGGCAATTATGCCTGCAATTCTCTCCGTTATCGTTTGCTCAATACAGTGGTTTCTGATCGGATACACGTTAACGTACGGAGAAGGGGGCGCCATCTTCGGAGGTTTCAAGTATGCACTCCACAAAGGTGTTTTGGCGGAGCCCGTGGGAACCATACCAGCAGTCCTCTTTAGCTTCTTTCAACTCGTCTTCCAGGCTACGGTGTGCGCAATTGCCGTCGGTGGTGCCTGTGAGAGAGGCCGCATACTGCCACTGATACCTTTTATTTTCGTAAGCCGAGTAATCTTTTGGAAATTCGATTAATATCCTGATTTGAGTAGTTGTGGTCAACATTCATATACAACCCCCTAGCACACATGGTTTGGGGCGGAGGCTTCCTCATGGATTTGGGCGTCCTGGACTTCGCCGGCGGAACACCGGTGCACATCAACTCCGGAGCAACAGCAACTGCCATGTCTGTTTACCTTTCTTATCCTCTGTTCCGCTCACGCAAATCATCTATACGAACACCATCGCACCTGGTCATCCATCGTCCGGTCAACTCACTCTGCCAGCTACTGGCTATGATTAGTATTTGGGGTTCATGGCTCGCTTTCGATGCTGGAACGACTCTTGCATTCAACTTCAAGTCAGTCATGGCACTTTGCGTTACGAACCTTTGCGCCGCCTCTGGTTCGCTGACGTGGATGCTGTATACGTACATGGAAGTCGGTCGCTGGAGTTTGGACTCTTGCTTTATGGGCGCCATCTCGGGGCTTATCATGATTACGCCCTCGGCTGGCTTTATTGATTTACCAACCGCTTTCTTCTTCGGCATCCTAGGCGCACTGGTCTGCCGTCAGGCACTCCGAATCAAGTTTACTGACTTTGCTCGACGCTGGCGCTGGGTAGACCATGGTGACACTTTTGCAACGCACTGCATTGGTGGTGTTCTGGCTACCATATCGACCGGCTGCTTTGCTCGAAAAGAAGTTGCGGGATATGATGGAGTGACCGAGATCGTTGGAGGCGTCTTCTTTGACGGTAATGCACGGCAACTGGGTATCCAGATTGTGGAAGCTCTTGTTGGATTCACCTGGTCGTTCATTGGAAGCTACATCATTTATGCACTTATTGATTGCGTTCCTGGCTTCGAGGTGTTGGCCGAGGACAAGTGAGTAGTGTCACGGAGCAGGAGACTATATTGCTGACATATACTAGGGACATCATCACAGGCTTGGACGCAAGCCAACTAGACGAGGAAACACTATGGACGGAGACGCAGAAATACTACCCTTATGCTGAACTCGAAGGTGAGCTGCACCTCGATTAAATACAGCGGGGGAGATTCGAATTGGTAATATATGATACAAATGGTGCAAAAGAAGAGAAAACATACTATGTCGATCAAACCAGACGAGAGTAGCCGAGATCACCAAGTGCCAAAGTTAAATTCCCATGTTTATTGCTGGATACGACGGACACTATGTTTGTCCCAAGGTAGTGGAAATTACAGATGATACTATAAGAATACGAGGACACGTGCGCTGTACCAACTACCTGGTTCCAACTCACCGGCAAATCCACCGTCGAAATTAGATCGACAAGAAGACGGGTATTGTTTTGCTCCCTTGACAAGGTTCGATATATCAACCCGTATATACATGCGTACACAAAACCCATCAACTATACACCCAAAACCAAATCTTTCCCCTCTACCCCGCTAAACACCCCAAGCTCCAAGCACACACCCCAACACTGTTATATAAAGCCAAAAAGAACCCCTTGATAAACATATAAGAGTCATCCGCCCAGCAAAAAAAAAGAAGAAACAATAATAACAACACAAAACCCGACATCACCCCTCCAACGCCCTCAACCCCTCGACCAAAACCCCAAAACTCTTCACCCTCTCATGCCCCCTTGCCCCCATCTTCTCCTCCCTTACCACCTTCCCCTCCCCCTCCCCAAACCCCTCCTCCAACTGCCTCTCTACCTGCTCACGATCCAGTACCCTCCTCGCCTCCTCTAATCCGCCTATATCGCGCGCATTCGTAAACCCCATTTCCCTCAGCGTCTGCAGCGCAAGATTGGAGCGGCGCCCGCTGCGGCAGTAGAGCGTGATGCGGTCGTCTTTGGCGACTTGGATCCCCTTTTCAGCGTACACGGCGGGGAGTGTGGAAATGAGTTGGTATTCGATGTTTACAGTGGGGGAAAGGTCTGAAGTCAGGTAGCCGGTGGAGAATTCGCTTGGGGTGCGGACGTCGATGAGGAGGTTTTGGGGGGCCATTTTTCTTTATGTATTGTGTCTTTGCCTGGTTTTCCTTTTTTCTCTTTTATGTGTGGTATATCTGATCTTTGAGTGTGCGTGTGTATGTATGTTTTTCGTGGGATGAATAATGTAATGTATTTTATGTTGCGTGGTTGCTTGGTTTGGGGATGGAGAGAAAGATAGATGTTTGGCTGTGCTTCTCTTAAACAAGGTGACTGATGCTCGTCATCGGCGCGGGGAATTCGCGGAACCCCGAGAAGAGAGACTTCGCCGTACTCGGAGCGCGCTAGCTTTGTAGTCAGTATGTACATACACCACTACGTCTTTGTGCCCCGCCGTGCTGTGCAAAGACTTCTACCTCGAAATATAAGCGCTAGGAGGTTGGGGTGTATATTGCGGTGTTTAGAGCTCGTATGCATTAGTTCGGATAGACCATTGTGAGTGTAAAGACCCCGAATGACGGTGTACTCGGCGACTACCTAGCAGCCAAGGTATGCATAGTAGCACTGAAACCACATGCCCATCTTCACGATCCTTGTGTATCCACCTCAAAGCCGGTGTCATCACGTGTGCACCCCCATCACTTTTCAAAATAAGACTTTCTTTGATGATTTCTTTCATTTGCAAAAGTGCCGGCCAGATTGACTTCTGATGCCAGACACTATGGCTATAGGAAAACCCTTTTTCTCTTCCTGCATCTCCTGCTGTGATGCTTTTCCCCTGCCACCACACTGACAGGCCGTTTGCTACGATAGCGGAATCTTCTCTTTTCAACGCCAAAAACCCAAGTTATTACAGGCTTTTCCAAGTCCAAATGGTTATGCAAAATGTAAGAAATATTGAGCAGATGATTGTAGTCTGCCACGAAAAAAAGACAATTGCCACCCAAAAAGAAAATCGCTGAAGTGGTATAAAACAAACAAAAGAGACTACGGCATTGGTATCGTGAGTGCCCGAGGCATGACGGACGAGAATAAAAGAAACAAAAAACACAAAAAAATTAACGTATGTGAATCAAAAGTGCCAGCCGGTATACATGTGAGCACCGAATCAATCTGGGAGGGGAGACCAGAGAGTACGGCCCACAAAAGAAAACACGCAATGAAGCGAAGTAAACAAGTCTAGGAGCCCTTGAGGTTCGATGTCGAGAAGTTGAAGTTGAGAAACTCGAATTTATCCTTCGAGGTGGTTCGGCTTTCAGCTGACAAGATGCTCTGAGCACTGTTGTCGATGGATGGCGAACCCCTTGTAGAATGCTGTGTGTCGCGCGGTTCGAGAAGCAATGAACGACGGTAGTAGTTTTGAACATTAGCTTGGTCGCTCACACGCATCCTTTGTATCTGGCTATCCATCCAGTCTTGCATTTCTGGGACGGCGGCTAACCGATAGGGGACTTGGAACGACTGCAGTTGGCAGATAATCTTCGCAGTCTTCATGTGCTTGTCGAAATTGATAACAGAGACGCTATCAGACCCAGGGTCGCCAGGGAGCTGTCGCGTAGTACCGTTACCAACATCGATGAATGTGAGATCTGTGAGGTAAATTCCGACGAAAGGAATGCACGGTGCAATGTGGTCTTGAAGACGCTGTCGCAGTACGGCGTAGTTACGTCCAACATCGGTGATTGCTTTCAACTCGTCCAAGCGAGCCTTGGTCTTTGTGGACACGAGGTCCCACGTCCGCTTGAGACGCATGATCATGGAAGAGTTAAGGGAGCAAATGATGGCCATGAGCGAGTCATAGTTGTGCAGCTCCAAGCACTTGGCTGCGATCTTAACCCACTGCTTGATTATGACTGCTCGCTTCTTGGCATCTTCAAGTTGCAAAATGGTATCAGCAACCAGGTTTGCCAGGTCGGTCGAAAGAGTTGACATGGCCTTGACGTTGTGTGCCTTGGAATCCTTCTTCTTGGTCCACTCGAGAGCAAGAAGCTCTTCTGGTTGAATAGCGCAAAAGAGCTTCGATTCAATAATGGTAAACTGTCTGGCAAGCTCCAAAGGATCAAAGTCCATGATGCTGCATTGCGCTTTTCCTTCTTTGCTAGCCCGGAGAGCATTGAGTTGGCTCTTGCTGACGAGTGGCGTTGGAACGTTGCTGTCGGCGGGTGTGAATGTAGCATTTGAGGCACCAGTCTTGCCAATCGACGACACCAAGCGAGGTACAAGGGCTCCAGCCCTCACTTCGGTGACCTTGGATGTCAATTCCGCTAGTCGTTTACCGGCACCAGGCATAGCAGCTCGGAGTTTTCCAGTCGCAAATGCCAAGATCACGCCCAGGGCGGCACAATCAGTGTCGCTTGACCAGTGACTTTCAAGCCAGCCCTTGAAAACGTTGTAAACTCGAAGACGGACTGGTACACCTACGGTTTGGCTGCTGCCGATGTAGTCGAAGCGGTCAATCAGGCATTGTGCAAGTTCAATCGGTGTGGTGAAAAGGCGGAAGGTGAGATAGAAGGCGTTGACAAAGACAATGTCTGGTGTGGACTCGTACGTCGTCAGCTGCTCTACCAGGGCTGGGAGCGAACCGCCTGAGATCTGGCCATCCTTGTTGTAAACTAGCTCGTGGACGTACGTTGTCTCCAACAGGTGCTCCTCGCCAGCAGCAGCATCCTCGTTGGCCAACTGCTGAAGCTCAGAGCAACTACCAACGCTGCTGACCAAGGTTTGACAGCTTTGCTTCTTCGAAGGCGAGTGATCTGGGGTAGTGGCACGAGTCGAGATAAGAGACTCGACACTAACAGAGCCGTCTCGTGCACTGGAGTGATAAGTGCTAGCGCTGTCGGTGACGGATGCGATGACGCTTTCAGCAATCAGAGAGCCAGCGAGACTTTCCTGCGTAGCGCTTGCAGGACTCTCAGCCGACTCAGACAGTGTGGACGGATTCAATACCGGGGTGGGCACAGCATCGAGAGGCGGCAGAGATGCACGGGACGATCTGAAGGATACGGCAGTCGGGCTTTCAACGACGACTGACTGAAGAGTTGGCTGTAGACTAATCCTTTGTTTTTCAATGGGCGAAGGGAGCGGTACTTCGGGCAAAGGCTTCGATTCGGAGACGACAGGTGGGAGAGGCTTCTCAGGCTCCTCGGTTGGCGGTGCTGGCAGTGGCTTGTTGGTCTCCATGACAGTTTCGTTAGGCTTAGGTGAGGCAGGCCTCTCAACTGTTGGCTGTTCTTGTTGCTCACTGGGGCTAGGTTCCTGGAATATCGATTTCTCTAGCCCCAAACCAGCAGCCTCAGTTTCAAACTCAAAGTCTCCAATCCTCTCGATCACAACTTTAGCCTTGGTGACACAGTCACCAGCGGCCCGTACACAGCTTGTGGCAGCCTTGACAATCTGCTTCCCAGCATCTGGCGCCACGACTTCTTCACCCTCTGCATCTGCCTGGATGAACATATCCTTGGTAGCTTGCACAAGTTCGGTCAGACGGGCGTACATGGCGTCTCGTGCTTCCTCGAGCGGGTTAGACCTTCGTGAGTCGCGTTCCCAAACTTCCTCAACAACTGCGAGGAGTTGGCGACAGGCGACGACGGAGTGTTTTGTGGTCTGAGCTAGCTCATCTGAAGAGCGCGATTGCAGGTGCAAACCGATAAAAGAGCCGATGAAGCCCAAAAAAGCGTCCTGAGCAGTGTTGAGCTTCTCAGAAGCGAGGTTTCCCCTGTGCGCACTGAACGACTTGCGCGTGTATGACAAGCGGTGCGTCATAGAGGTGCGTTTCGACTGAAATCCGGATTGAGAATGTAGTATTGAGGATTGAACAGAGTCTGCTTCGGAGGGTAGGGAAAAGGCGACGGACAGGCGGTTGAAGTTTCGCGACGATTGGACGGATCCAGTGTACCAGTCGTCCTGGGTCGATCCACTGGCCTGTGTGACTAGAGAATCGCAAGTATTCGCCGAGGCACTATCGTCGGTCGATGGGGCCGATGTTGTAATTGGTTCCACTGCAGCGTCCGAAGGCGGGGTGAGTGGTCGGTTGTCCACATCTTCTAACTCAAACAGTGATAGAGAGACGGCATCTGTTGTCCAGATGTCAAGAAAGCGAACTGCTCTGGTGACGAGCTTGAACGATTTGAACACAAGCTCATCCATGTGCTCAAATACTGGGAGGGGTAGCTCGTTTGACTGTAAAGCCTCCTGAAAGGACTTTGCCGTCTTGACGAGGGTAGAGAGATCGCCCAACAGGGCTTTGCGCATACGACGCAAACCTACATGGGCCAGAACGAGCCGCGAATCTTTTTGTAGACACTCGGTTCTTTCCTGATGAGAGTTAGCGGGAAGGCCAAGGATGAAAACATGGATGCACTGAATGAGCCCGACTTACAAGGAAAAGGCGTACGCCGACGATCATGCCTCGGACGTAGTCTTGCCTCGAAAAGGCCGCCAGATCGCCATTCTCTCCGTCGCGGACAAGATCCCAGATGTATGTGAGAGCAGTCAGCAGATTTCGAATAATGGGATGGTCATAGGGCTCGCAGTAGTTGGTCGGGAGCCATCCACGGGCGCCCGAGGCCAACAATGTGCCATCGGCCCATCCATTTGGATGAACGGAATGGACGAGGATGACATCGCCTTGGTTAATGGCTACTGTGATGGAAGACTCGTCCGTCGACGATGATGAGACGGTCGAGGTCGGGTTGTAGTGATAAAAGGCGCGAAGATAGTTGTGAAATTGGGGTTGTTGTAGTTGTTGTTGCTGTGATTGCTGCGGGGCCATGGCCTCGGTCGAACACTTTGGGGTCAATGGAGGCGACATGTGTTTTTGCGAGTGGCTTCCAAGAGTGCCCCTTGAGGAGGACTGTCGACTATGGCCGCGGATAGCTGTACGTGAGCGTGACCTGCTAGGTGACTTGTGAATGTTCAAGGGTGCAACGAGTGCACTGGATCGCTTGTCCATGTCTTCTTGCTCGTGGTTGGGGGACGCCATGTCAAAAGCGAGACGAAGTGGTCCTAGGAAAGGTCGCTAACTAGGCGCTGTACGTGTATACATGTGTAGCTAGCATTTGGTAGACGAGCCTGGTGTATGTAAAACGAGAGGTGTGGAACTGTGGTAGTGTGCTTCTTGTTGACGGGTTACTAAAATGTTGGATAGATGCAGGAATGAGGAACGACGACAATGGTGTGAGGAGAGCCCAAGCAGGCAAGTGGAGCAGGAGATGGGGGGTGGGGGCAAACGGAAAGTGACATACCCGATGTGACGGCAGCTAGCGCGCTGTGAAAGTGAAGAGGGAGAGGATGAAGCAGAGCGTGACAGATGTTGCAGTGAAAGAAAATGGGTGGGCGAATGGGCCAGTGGTGTTGATGTTTGCCGGGAAAATGGCAATAGTGAATTAGGCGGGCGGGTAGAAAGCTGGGACGGGGTGTGTTTCCGGGACACAGAAGATGGCACAGGGCAATTGTGGGTAGAAGGGTGGAAGGACCGAGTAGTAGAAGAAGAAGCTCAGACACGGTCTGTCTCTCGTCGAGGCGTGCAGGCGTTTGAGAGGGGGTGTGGTTGCTGTGGAGGGGCAGGAGCCAGTGCTTTGAGAGAGGGTGTAGGGCTCTATCTTGTAATGGCGATTGCGGCGCGGAGCAGGAAAGAAGCAGAGGATTAGGATTGCAAGGGTCGGCCTGGCTGTCGAGGTTGTTTGCAGGGGAGGGTTGGGGCGGCGGCGGCTCCTTCCAACGGTTCGTTTGCGAGGCAGGCGCACTGCAGGCCAGGGAAGGAGCGACTGGAAAAGAAAGCAAGAGCACGGGGGCGGATGGAGTAGCGCAGGCAGGAGCGGCCGGTGGGGGTTGCAATTGGCACTGCGGCAGGGAGAGGCTGCAGAGGCGGAGAGTCGTCGAGGCTGGACAGACTGGCTGGGCGTGTGTTATTATCACATCACGATGGAATCCTTGGGCCAGGCTGGTGCTGCTGTGCAAAAAGATTCATGAATAGCAGGACAGGGGTGGACTGTCAGTGGTGCAGGGGTGCTTGGCCAGGGTCAAGGAGCGTTGGCGGGCGGCGGCGTCGCTCCCCATGCCCTGCGAGTGCACGGCGTGAAGCTGATTCGCGGCGCGGCGGCCGTGCGGTGCTAGGGGAGCAGCCCGTGGGTTGTCCCCGGCATTTCTCCCTGGCACTGGCACTGGCGCTGGTGCTGCGGTGCTTTGGCCGTCGACGTTGGGGGACACTGCTCTCTGCTACTACTCACTATGCATCCACACCACACACTCACACACACCCCCCATTCACCCAGCCGACGACCCCCCGGGCTGGGATAGCGACACCATGCACGCACCCCCATCCATCCACACCCACTCACCCACCCATCATCATCATCACCACCACCAATACCACGTCCACATCTGCTCCCGCGACTGACTCCCACGCCCAGTCCCACGCCCGCCTTCACCACCACTACCACCCGCGGCGGCAGTGACGGGCTTGGGCGCGCAGCGTACAATAGCGCAAGAGGCCCAAATCCACTGCTGCCGCCCGCTAGCATCGCTGGTGGCCGTCGTGTGAACCAAATCTCCGCCAGCAACGGTACTACGCGTCTGGCGTCGCCTCCGCCCTCGTCCCCCCGTGCGTGGTGCGGTGCTGTGACGTGCCCGTCGCACGCCCAGCCCTCGACGTGCAACGCGCACACGCTCACGCACAATCGGGTGCGGTGCAGTGGCTTGCATCAAGGCCCCGCTTAGCGCAGGGCACATGTGCAGACGCGACCGAGGGCCTGCAGCAACAGGCCTGCCCAAAGCCCCACTGCGAATCCACTCCCCCAGTCGCAGACTCGAGGGCCTGGAATGGCAGCAGGAGCCTGCACTTACAGCCCAGAGCTAAGATCATCCCGCGCCGAATGCGCCCCCTCTATGCCCGAGATGGCAATTTCCGGCGGCCCACGCTCCCCGGTTGCCACGGCCGTTGCTCCATCCCATCCACGTTCATCGCGACCACATGGCTGTCCTGTACATAGTAGTACGCCCTCTAGTATAGCACTGCTGCTCCTGCTCCTGCTACTACTGCTTTCCTCGATTCCCCGGCCGGCCCGATGGCACGCGAGCATACCAACTGGCGGCATGGCGTCGGCACCATGCGCCTTGCTACTGCTGCAACTGCTGTAACTGCAACTGCTAGAGCCCTGCTACTGCAGTGCTACCATTCTCTTACTGCTCTTGGTCCTGCTTCTAAGCTGCCACACGATATATAATGCCGTCCGCGCACACGTCATGCTCGACCCGGCATCCTATGCTCCAGATCCCGGCAACCCACTAGCATCAATGCGTCTTCTCGCAGTACTTGGAGCAACATACTAGTACCGTGACGACGCTGACCATCCTGCAGTCCACGACGCCCATTGGGCAATATTTCCCTGTATTACTACGCTTCATGGTGGCTCTCAAAACTATCCTGCCAAGAATCAACCCATTTTGATGTCGTATCCATACCATACTAACGGGCCCAACTACTAAACTTTCGCATGCTTCAGCCCTGTTACATAATACTAATGATCACTGCACTGTTCAATCCACTCAACAGCATGCCGGCAATAGCCTAACTTTGCTCCACCCACAGTATAATGCAAAATCGCGTCGTCATCCAAAAACCTTCCGACAGCCGGACGTGTGAAATTTAACTTAAACTCACACTACTATACATATGTACCATAGGCTGCGCCTGCAAATAACCTGCGACATGGCCGACCAAGAAAAGTGTTGACAACTCTCTCGGCATCATCATGACGACGTTATGCTCCTCGCGTCCATCTCCGAGTAAAAATCTACGTTCGACGGACTCTTCTCCGTTCGTATATCGCTAGATGTCTCTCTATCTTGCTTCCCCCACAGCCCGTGGGGAATCTACCCGCAACCCGACTTGCTTTTACGAGCTGCAAACTTGATCAACAGTGCATGCTAGCGCTATTCGCAATGCAGGTACTTACAGCTACACCCCAGCCTCATTCTACATCTCGCTATCGTAACCCGTATCCGACCTCTACAACGTACGGCACTAGCCAGTCGCTCAACAATTGCCCCACTGCCCTACTTGGCAGCCAATATGCCATTCAACGCCACGGCTTTGGATCGGCAATATGCAACACAGTGTCTTTACACGCTCCGCCCACCGGGGTAAAACAAATGACATTTAGTGTCACTTGATGTGTCCTTCCTAAACCACAGCCCAGATGCCTCATTGGCCTACCGGCGCTTCTTGAGGCTGGTAGCACATGACAGTCAAGCATATTTCAAATGCCATGCTGGCGATCTTGACACCCGACATAGCCCGGTTGATAATCAGGAACCAAAGTAGTATTGTATCGTAGTACGCCACAAAAGAGGTCCAGTTTCCGTGTAGTAGACAAAGATCGTCGTCAAGGCGCGCTGATCTCCTCCCTCTGTGGATATGGGGGCTAGTGCAAGTGCCCCTATCTCTCTGAAGGGCTTTGATCGACCTACTTTTGAGACGCATAGCACAAAGTGGTAACCCACTCCCGCTCGTCGTTTAACAGCAACGACATTTCGCCATCATAAACCTCTTCCAATGAGCCAGTAACCAGCCAATTTGACCTCGTATTGCGAACTCATCGTGCGGGTATCTCATTGGCCGAAGCTAGCGACCCGTAGCGCGACTGCTATGAAAGCTACCAGCCGCGGGCACGCGTTAGCTGCCGGCACTCGCATCGCCGACTTCATTGCCGATGGCTGCACAATTCGTGTGAGCCAAGTTGTTACTCTAAATTTATCGGCATACAATACTTACTTACTGCCATCCGCCAATCAAGTTAACGTACATTTCAATGTTCTCATGCTCGGCACAGGGTTTTTACTAGGCGAACGCAATGTGCTAGAACCCAGACTCTTCGTCAGCCAACTTGCACTTCTGTGGACCTCGATCTCCGCCGTATGGCTGTGCCACATCTTGTGTGCATGCAAGGCCGACGACGACCCGAGGGCGCGGGCCGGATTGTGGGTCTTCCAATGAATGGATCCTACTCTACTCCGACGCAATATTACCGAGGCTTGGGCACTGATATCTCCCTGCCCATGGTGACAGAGCGTCATGTGAACGACTTTGAATGCATGTCTGCGGCACAGAAAGGGCCGCACAGTCAGATATCTTTTCTCCGAGGAGTGTTCCATGTGCCGCAGCCTATGCTGTTTCCAAGCTCTTATGCGCTCTGTTGCGTAATGAGGCGTTCGTCTCCGAAGCAGTGCTGGTTGTAGTTTTCCTGTTACAGTGTCATGAAGAGTCCATCATTGCGCGACATACTTCACTGGCACTCGTCTCCAAGACAAGGCTCTATAGGCAATACAGACCCCAGCAGTAACAAAACAATATTCTATATATGTATACGGCAAGAATCTCGGGTTTGAGATATATATGCCGTCCTCGTTGAGGTATTAAGTGGTCATCAAAGCCAAGGTGCTATTTTCGCAACGTTCCACTGGCTCAACAGGCGACTAATTCCAGGGTCCAGGCCAATTCCGACTCTCTACCGCGCTCCAAGGGATCGTCCTAAGCGACTCTCACGACGCTACCCATACCTATGTATGTGCTTAGCTTTCAACCTCTTCTCGCATCACTCAAGCTCTGTCCTGCATCTCATCGAGCCTCCCGGCTTCCGCGTGCCGCCTCTCTTCCCTGCTACAACGATGGCGTTAAAGTCGATCCTCGGTTGCAGTGCCCGCCTCTACACCAGCCCTGCTGAACATGGCTGATCTCCACTCCACATCTCGGAAGAGCATCCGGCTCTGTCTACTTGAAACTATCTTGTCAATCGATACGAGAGGCATTGCTCTTCATCATGGCTTCAGTGCAGTTACGAGAGGCAGTTTTTCTTCTTCTCCATGTTGCAGATGCCGTGCTTTCGCATGATGGCAAATTTCATGCCACAATGTGCCTTTGCTGCGGCGTAGTTGCCAAAGCCCCTCAGCCAGCCCTTTCATTAAGCATCTGAATATTTGCAAAGTGGAACTTGCATCACGGATCCACTATCGTGTTGGCTATCGACTCAATACAAAGAACATATGATGATAGTAGCTGACTATAAACGCCACAATCCAACAGAAAGCAATACGAACACTTTGGCACATGTCGTGTCACGGTGTACCTGCATATACGCATACATAGGTGCTGACAGGAGTCATTTGTAAAATGACGTCCGGTATTTTCGACTCGGCCAATATGCAACTTCCGATCTCTGATGCCCCGCCTTCAACCGACAAGAAGTTTGCACGATTCTGCCCATAATTTGGCAAGCACAACAACAAATACATCATCAATCACAATGGCAACAAGTCCTGTCTACATATCGTTTTTTAGACCAACCATTCAAAATCATCTGTACGTACTCATGGCTCTGATGATACCCTGCTTCCCATATCATCCGTTTACCAGGTCGACGTTTCACCATTCCCAATTGAGCCGGTAATGAGGATGCCCTCCGTCTCTCCGCCATTCGCGGAAAATCATTATCGCTGCCAACACCTTTCGAGTAGACGACGAAGCAACCTCGAATTTCGGGACCTACCCACATGTTCGAACGCGGCATATGTAGCTGGTATCAGATCATTCTCAAGGCGTATGGGATCTGTCTCACATTCTTCCTTTTCCTGGACTAAACCTGCTCAAAATGGCAAGATAGCTGGACAACGTCGATAGCTGCTATTGCCACCCTGGTAGGTTATTGCAGACGGAGAAAGTGCAAGAGCATGGGATGGGGAAGCTAAATCCTGATCTGCGGTGGGGATTGCACTTTTGGTGTTGAAGCATTTCCGTTAGTTGAGCCGCTTGGGAGGAGAAAGAAAGAGCACACTTTACCGCACGGTATCATGGGTAATTGGTTGCGACAAAAGCAAACATGTGATCTGCTGGATAAACGGTCAAGGGTTGATTTTTCTGGTCGTAGGTGCATGCATATCCTTTTTTTCTTTCGGAGCTTGGCTATGCGCAGCAATCTGCTTTTGGAAAGAAGCAATACGTCGCAATGCCGGGCCGATATGCAAGAACCGCTGCAAAGGTGCGCTCGACTCCACAGCATCACCTGAACGATTGACTTTGTTTTGTCCAGATCTTTCGATTCTTCGTCGTCTCCTGCCCAACGCGATGTAACTTTGATTGCACCATCGGTCAAGTTTCAGAAACGCAGTACAAAAGCAATCTTGAGTCCATCCGGCCCCACCATAGCACACTGCATTTCAAACTCTAAGTCTTCTGTATCAACCCTCCGAGTCTATTACAAAAAAGTTGATATGTGAAGGATCTTGTGTCATTCCTGTGGCATCACTCGTCCGCGGACTTAGGATGAATAATCCAAAGACAAGAGAATCACGACAGTTTTCTTCACTGCATGCAGTTGTCATCATGGCAGTTATCCTCATACACAGACTGCAGCAGTTGTCTTAGACATACCAGGACCTTCCCTGTTTGTCAGAGTAGAGCTGTAACAACTCGATTACTGGATAAGGAACCGCAACTACTTGCCGAATTAGCTACTGTACCTACCCTCTTTAGACCAACACGCAATATCACCAATCAGCTCGCATGACAAAGGCACCATGGTACCTCGCCGACTTCCACACTACAACCCTGGATTGATCTTCCACACAACATACTACAACCTTGACAACTATGCTCCTACGCCGAGTCACAACTCTTGTTTGTATCCCGCGCGTGTGTACTACTCACATACAATTCAACTGCCGTGCAAATGGCTCTCTTTCTAGGGTATCCCAGTCGCGTGTTCTGGCCTTGACTCGAGACACACAGCTCCCCTCGCCATGGCAGCGTCTCGTTTTCAAACCCGAAGTGCCAATGCACAGCCAATATAGCATCACATTGCATTTACGTTTGCTATCTAGCAACTATGTCGCTTGCATCTTGAACTAGGTACCTATATCCCCCCTCATTATATCCAAATCTGCAGCCCTAATCGCTTAGGAAAGGCGATGCCGCTGTCTTACCTATCTCGACTCACAATCCCGGCTTCTGCAAACCCACACGACTCACTTGCCTTCCTGTCATATGCAACGGGAAAGATGCGTATGTACTTTTCATAGGAGATTCAGCGTCCCGCATTGCGAATCTTTCACATGACTTGAATATGCCGACACAGTAGCTTCGCGTTCCTCATCCCCGGCACATGAATACCGCAAGAGGCAACAGAACCGTAGTAAAATGCAAAAACAAGTTCAACCAATGAAAAATCCTCCCGAATATGAAATAAAATCAAGGCTGCTTTCCGATGCAAGCACATCATTTTTCGATCCCTCCCTAGGATCTTCCTTTCCACGTTCGTGCGCCCAGCTCGCAGCTGGGAACACCGGACATGACTGCCACCCAACCAGAGAGAGCGGAATAGCGGGTGTGAGACGGAAAGAGAGTGAGCACCCTCGCCCGTTGCGAGTTACCGTACTTTTACTACCGGTGGCCCCAACAAAGTTACCGTGTTAGATGCTTATTCAAACCTTGATCATCGACATCAGACCATGGGCCATGGCCTTAGCCACGCGTCAGACGGGATCGCTGATGGGGTTGCCGCTGTGTGCACAGCAGTCAAGGGTTCGCACATGGTGGCGAGTCAGTCCGCCTTTGACCTGACAAGGGATATGCTTGCTGGGTATGGGTTACTTACCTTGCTGGAAGCCGACCGTGCGATATATCGATAAGGGTGGACTATCGTGTTGGTTTGCTATCGCGTATGACCAGCGAGTAGCTAAGTGAGTAACAGAGAGAGTGTGCAGGTTCTTGGGTGACTTGGTAACATGACACTAGGTATGTACTTACGACACTCAACCATTAGTATCATGACCACTACTACCAACCTCATACGAACATACTTTATCCTCCCACTCTGTATACCTATTTCGTACAAAACTTCCCTCATTTTTCCATCGTCCACGTCCATCATCACATCCCCCCACCTCCTGCTTCTCTCCTCAACGCGCGCGGCAGGATCAATCACAAACACACCGAAATATCACCGATGGCGTCCCATTCACCCACACGGTAGTGTTTTCGCTCGTTAGTTCCCACTCTGTACATTGATTGTCGGCTGGAAACTTCTTGGGATCGGCAAGCCTCCTTGTCCGCATCCACATCCACATCCACATCCACGTGGATTTCTTCGCCCACTGGTCTCTCGCGCCTCGCCTCGTCTCGCCTGGGTCTCGCCTCGCGTCCCCTAACCCTCCCTGAGTACTTTGGCCTCGTTACGACTCAACCGCCTTAGCCCTGCAACGCAGCTATAGGCAATACCACATATGAACTTTAATTCTTGCGCACACATGGTTCGAGAACCTTGCCGCGCCGGGCATGTACATGTCTGTTTATACAGACGTACACATATATATACGTGTGTGTGCGTAAAGTTTGCCATGCCATTCCTTGGCTTGTACTTGAGCGACTGTGCCTTCCTTCCTCACTTTCCGTTACGATTCGAGATTGCAGTACACGCACACATACACGCACGCACTTGTTCTCTATGTCTCACTAAGAAGAAAAGAGATTAGATTATGGCTGTCCGTGTTCTCAGCGCGGGAAGGTACGTAAAACGATGTTTGCACTATCGCCGCCACATCCGCCACTGCAACGCCAAACTCGTGGAGACAAAGTCTATGTCATGATATTTTTCTTCTTATCTCTTTCACTTTGGATAGGATGGCAAACTCGGTATTGCTGCAATGAACCATAGTCGATGCTTGACCCGTTCATTCCAGCTGAAATCGATGCCCCTCGTATCACTTACCCATCTGACCACCGGATACATACATGCGAACCCAAAGCGACCATCGACGTGTTGATATTCCGCCAGACACGTCCGCATCATATCAGGCGTAGGCGCTGACAAGAAAGTTCACGAGAGACATCAACATGCAAAACAAACTCCATCCACTCTGTCGGCAAGCCCGTCTGACTGTCTATATCATATCAAGATATAGGTTGAAACAGGATAAAGTGGTGTTGTAAGCTTATGTGCATGGTGGACAGCCCGCCTCCCTCAAGGGCTGAAGAGGACCAAAGTTAATAAAGTTAAATAGATTGTTAATATCTCTTCCTGTTCGAGACGAGTTTCCATTGCCGTAGGCTCGATATTACCAGCCGTTTATTTTTAGACAAATCCGGGGAAGGAAAATGTTAACGCCTCAAAGCTCGTGAATGAATTGACATTCGATAGTCTCACTCAGGAAAAAAGAAAGTAACATCAGTGCACTATTTGGCGTTTGGTATGTTCAATACGAATATGCCGTCGTACATGCGCCGCACCCTCGTGTCACCCTCTTGGCAACCTCACAACTCAACTCTACAAGACTTTAAAAAAAAACGAATTAAAAAAAATCTAGACCCACAAAAAATAAACCATGACGGATACACCACCCAAACCCGGAAATCTACGCAACTAACACGGAGCCCAGAAACCCCGTTTCTCGGCTCCAAATACCCAAAAACCCAACACCCCGAGTTTTACTTACTACTTATCCTAGCGCTGACAAGACCACGGATGCATGTGTCTCCAACACACTTTTACCTCGTCCTTCCTTCCCTAACCCTCGCACACGATGACGCGAACACAAGAAAACCGCTGATCCGCGGGGGTGCACCCCCGAAACTGGCCGTATCCATGTCCTGCAGAACTTCCGAAGCTGTCTTACTTACTTGACTACCTCGGAAAGTTGGGAACAAGGGGGAACGGACGGAAACGGGGCAGTTTTTGCGCACATCACATCCAAACCATTCGAGCATGGTATGACACCTTTTTTTCCTGTATGTATGTCTGGGTTGGATAGTTAATAGTTGTGGTACTTAATCCTCTTTGGCTCGCCTCCAGCTCCGTTGTCTCCGGTGTGGTGCGTGGTCCGTCCGACTGATGGGTAGGGGGGCAAGGGGGTAACACCTTTTACTTTAGAGGCTGAGCAACGCACGCACGTACACGAAAAAAAAGAGACCCACTCTTTTCCGCCTCCAACTTGCCCGGTTCGGCGATATTTAACTTGCATGAGTCGCAGAATATTATGAGCTTGTCTTGTCTGAGTATCAGGGTTCTTAATTGGGGGAGGGGGCCCAGAGAGAGAGAGAGGGAGATGGGACATGCCCATGTGGATAATCGGGTGTGCGTTTTCAGCCGTTGGTCCCTCGGTCAGTGTTATGTGCCCGCGTCGTTTGTGGGTCTTCGTCAGCGAACATGCTTGTGGGTGCCCGCTGCTGGGGGGGCATTGACGTGCTGCGTGTCAGACACGGGTCCCTTGGTGGGATGTTGGATAAATTACATTTTGGTTGTGAGGGGTCCGTTGGCTATGAATTGACGGGCCATTGGCCTCATTTTTTTATTTCTCATTGCTATGAAGACTACGCTCGTTCCGTGCTTTCCGCTCCGGCTTGTGTTACATACATTCAAGAGATTATGACGTTTCTCATGGAATGAGTTGCTTGGTCATACAATAGTTGTACGTATGTGCAACATCCAGCGTAGCTCTTTCTGGTGTGTGGGCCGAGATTTTTTGCTGCAGATCATCAATGGTCGCGACTTCGTGCTCTGGATCCAGTCGTTCGACCAAAGACATAGCGCCCCCTCATGTGATCTTTTCTGTTGTCTGAACCATCTCGTCTTCGCCGAGCTATTTACTATGCATCCTGTATGAATGCATTGCTGAGCATTCGACATTCGGTCGCGTCGTCGATGCCGAAGGATTGATGTCAGATATCAGACGAGATCGCCGAAGATATTCGACCTTGATAGCGCATTAACAAGGCCCACGAGCGTTTGTGTAGGCCAGTACTCAGCATGGCGTTAGGTTGCTATTTGCCTCCTCAAGTATCTGTTAAGTCGGCCTTCATTGCATGTCCATTTCGTCGTCATCGTAGTCGGCCGCGCCCGAGTATCCATTCTCCAGCTCTTCTCGATCTCGGTCTTTGCGCTGCTGTTCTCGTGAAGCGGCGATTTTCCTGCTCCAGGTTAGCGAAATAGCACTATCGAGACACAATAGTGTACAAACCTTAACCCATCAATCACTCCAGTAATGAATGATCTGCCCTCTCCTATCTCCATACCCCCAACACCATTCATCTTGAAGCCACCTCCTGCATCTAGCACCTCCACTCCGCTTCTTAGCTTTGCCATGCGTACTTCCCTAAGTCCTCTTAATAGTTTTCGCACGTTGTCTGGGTCTTCAAAATCATCTGAGGCTGTCTCCAACAGCATCTCGCCTAGCTCGAGCCAGTGGTAAGGCAAAGCATCTGGTGCTCCATCTGCTGTCGAATTGGACAAGAAGGGTGGAGATATGGGGAGGGTATTGTTCGATGGTTGTGGAGGTAGTCGTGGAGGTGGAGAGAAGGTCTCTGCATGGTCTGTTTCGTGCTCGAGGATTGCGGTAAGAGAGTGGGTATTCAGCCATGGTGGAGGAAGGATGTTTGCGCGTCGTTGGCGTTTGAGCAACAGGGCGAGCCAGAGAGGCACATTGGCTCTATGAGGAGGATTCAGAGGTCTTATAGGTCCCTATGTATTAATTAATACCATGACACCATACGGGACGCAGTGGGAGAGGGTTAGTGGTGGGGTGTTGGAGGGGCATACGCACCCCAAGAAGCTCAAGACCCTCGAGTCTTTGACGGGGTATGATGGTGACGAGCTCCATTTCACACAGGAATGCAATCTCTGGGGGCGTCAGCCCCGGCGGGAGAGGCAATGTCATGTTGCGACGCGTTGCCTTGCACCTTGGATTGCTGTCCTGGCTGAGTGAAGACGCGCCGCGGAAACTCGCCGTCTTAGGACTAGCTCGCTCAGGAACGTTTCCATACCAATTGATCTCACCGATACTCTCACTTCTCCCTGTGACCTTCTTTTTTTGCACCTTAAGCAGAGAGACCACCAATGGCTTCTTTACTTGAAGTGTGGTCCCTGCCAGGTGCCCTCATATTCATCGTTTGTCTTACTGTCAATTGGACCGAATATGTGTCAAGTCGAGTGCCAAAGCCCTACCTTGTGAGTCTGCATTCTGGTGTGACAACAGACTACTGACGATTTCAGGACGAATTTTTTCATGTTCCACAGGCCCAGAAGTACTGTGAGGGGGACTACTCATGGGACCCAAAGATTACCACCCCACCAGGCCTGTACGATGAACTTGCGCAACCATCATGGGCAGATGAACTTACCGTTGGCTTAGATATCTGGTATCAAAACTCTTCAACCCTTTGTTAGGCTGTGAAACACGGTTCTTACGTATGCAAAATACTGTTGCTTTATGCGCTATTCTTCCCATGAGCTACCTCATCCTACGCATACTACGGGCGTGCAACAATCCAAGTAAACCCTCCACTAAGGACTCGACTCTCTTTACCGATGTTCACTCTGCCGTCAACATCGCCCTCTTTCCTCCACTCTTCTTCTTCTCTGGACTTTACTACACGGATGTAATGTCTACTCTGGTCGTATTATTCGCATACACTACACACCTGGCCAGCCCGCCATCATCTTTGAGCCCCTTGCTTGCCGTCAGTGTTCTTATATCTGGAATCCTCGCCCTATTCTTTCGACAAACAAATATTTTCTGGGTTGCTGTCTTTCCGGCTGGTCTTGCCGTCGTAAACGCTCTGAAGGCTGATGGGCCCTCGACTGCCTCGAAGTCCAAAGACGTTACAGAGATTCTACGGGATAGTTGGGCTACAGGAAGGATTATTGATCCCCCAGTGCAGGATGCTAACGTTCAAGGTGAGCGAACCTGTACTTGCTCGACATATATTATTGCGACTAATGATTGATAGATTTCATCATCTTCGTGGCATCCGTTGTAGTCGCTGCTCTTAGCAAGCCTTTACTTGTAATCAAGATCGCTATGCCGTACGCAATTATTTTAGCCCTCTTCGCCGGCTTCGTTGTTTGGAATGGCAGTGTTGTTCTAGGTAAGTCCTCACAATGCATGCCAAATTCAAAAAAGCTTACGTCAATAGGCGATAAATCCGCACATACAGCTACGATAAACATGCCACAAATGCTGTACATCTGGCCATACTTTGCGTTCTTCTCCATCCCACTTCTGGTAGGACCATTTCTTGGGCTCGTCGTTCCAGTGCTACCAAAGCAGATCCAGACTACCTGCGACAAAGCCATGAACACTTCTACTTATAGACTCCCATCCCTCCTCGCATCCAGCATGTTTGTTACCTGGGCTTTACTCGCAGTCCACTTCAACACCATTATTCACCCCTATACCTTGGCCGACAACCGACACTACGTATTTTATGTGTTCAAGATCCTCCGGCTTTACCCAGCATTGAGATATATCGCAGTGCCGGTCTACTTCATCTGCGCATGGTCCATCATCAATGCTCTCGCAACGCCGAGAAGAGCTACCCATTCAAGCAGTGAAAGCATGCTAAAGGACAAAGGCAAAGCTGGTTCTCCCCCAATCTCGGCAGATAATCAATCCTGTCCCGTCAGCTTCGTCGTTATATGGCTAGCTGCGACTACTTTATCCGTAGTCACAGCCCCTCTGGTCGAGCCACGGTACTTTATCATTCCCTGGGTCATCTGGCGGTTGCATGTTGCACGTCACACAACCCCAAACACTGAAGCATCACCGTCGTCATCGACTTGGAAATCGATAGTCGATGTACGCATGGTTTTGGAAACCATCTGGCTGCTTGCTATCAACCTGGCCGTATCGTACGTCTTCTTGAACTGGACATTTACATGGCCCAATGAGCCTGGTAATCTGCAGCGCTTCATCTGGTAGACCTGTCATATGTCTATGTACCAAACGCATGTCGATTGGGCAGCACCCAGGTGGTATGTTGTGACACCGGAGAAATACATATCTGGTGACGGATCAAGTTGAAATAATGGATAAACACATATTTGGGACAAAGGAAATAGGGCCCGCCATGTGGTCCTAGAGATATGACAAAATACACTCCCATTGATGCATATTAATACAAAAATCCACAACAACTCAGACTCCATTTGAACAACCAAAAGAAACGCCCATCTCTTTTTTTTCTGGTCCAAACTCCCTTTGTCTCCGACAAATCTTACAGAACAGTGCATGGTCCAACGAACCGGTCATGGTTTTCCTCATTCTCTGACGCGTCATTCATTTTCTGACACGATATTCTCGGTGCACCCGTAAACTTCCGCCCAAGATGGCATATATCCTCGATGCTTTAGTTACAGCACCCTAGTGCTTGCTGTGCTCATCGCTTCCCATGGTCAACCTCAGGACGAAGTTGACAATGACGGCAGCGAACAGAGCGATGGTGAGGACGGTGGGACCCAGCCTGTCATCGAAGCCGCCCTGGCCCCTCATCCTTATGCTCCTCGCGCGCCAGTGGAAGGTAAAGAGGGCGTAAATCATGGCCATCATGGCAACAAGGGTGAAGAGGCCCGCGGAGATTTTTCCAATCTTGTCGCCAAAGTTAAGGAGGCCGATTGCGAGGCCGCCGAGGATGACGGTAAAGTTGAGCCATGAGAGGAAGGTACGCTCGTTGGCGAAGAAGACCTTGGGCTCGACGCGAGTGGGGAGCGCGATGCGCTTGCCTGCGAGAAGATTGTTAGAGAGGCGCCATGGATCAAAAGTTGGTTGGCGAGGACGCGAGCTTACCCGGCGCGGTCTGAAGGAGTGGTTGGGTAGACATGACGAAAGTGGATGATGTAGTGCGCTACTGGTATATCGCAACAGAGAGAGCTTGTCTTGGGTTTCGTGTACGCGGTCTGGGTGTCAATGGGCGGGTGTCGCACAAAGCAAAAGTCTGCGCAGCTCGAGTAGTTTCAGTCGAGAAGAAGAAAGAGGCGAGAAGAGTGGAAACGTGCGTCAGAAAGCACCAGAGCTTGTCTTTCGTTGCGGGTCGCGATGAACCCAGTAACAGACCCATGCCTCGAAGCAAAGCACGGCACTGCAGCCAATGGCGAGCCAGCATGTGCCCATGTGATAGCGACAGAATACGCGTTGCTGATTGGCTGGCGCCGTCGGTGTCGGGGCACAGCTGGGGCGGTGCGGCAGCTGCAAGGGCAGGCCGCAAGAAAGCAACCACGTCGGCATCCGGGCACTGACCTCGACGCTAGCTCTGCCAAACACGTAAACACCACTTATCGCAGCCTCATCACGCACCACTCTGCTATAGCCTCAGGCCCTGCCAATTCCGCCCTTCTGCACATCCTCTACCTGCATTCCTACCAGCAACATCCCCATCACCACCATGGCTGTCAGTATTCCCTGGTACGAGAACAGCGCAGAGCATCTTGCTAATAGACAGCCACAGTCTCATTCACCGCTCCCCACCGACGACCTCCAGCAGATTGCCAAAACAGTAAGCACTATCTCAAAACATGCCATCCTAGGCATCTGAGGCATCAAAGACTGACAGTTGCAAATAGGCCTGTGAGCAAGCTGTTGGAGCCGCAACATCATACGACCACACCAAAGTAGGAGACTGGAACAGCGAAATTATTGTAGGTTCATCCTCAGGCGATGCAGCCCTCGATACACAATGGCTAACTCACATCCCTCTCCAGCAATACATTCTCAAGACCCTCATCAGCAAAACCACGCCCGCCGCAGACTCGTCAAGCCCAGATGCTCCTTCGCAACCCGCCTACAAGTACATTGCCAACAGCACAGTGATTCAACACCACGGCAACTCGCCTGCAGAAATCGAGAAGCAGGGCCGCCGTGGCATGCACAGCGCCGTTGGTGCCTTCTGGAACAACGAGAAGGACGGAACATACACGTACAAGTGGGAGGCTGCCGACAGCAAGGGCATGGACATTGTCATCACCATCACCTGGATCGCCATCTAGAAGGCAAATCATAGAAAGCGTCATGACAGGAATCGGTGGGCAAGGTTGCGTTTTCCCAGCGGAAGATGAGCTTTGCTGGAATCACCGGCTGTCCCAAAAACAAGGGGGTGACTAAAGTTGCTGGTTGCCCGCCTGACTTGGATACGCTGTCCGAGTGCTGTTTCCTTCTACATCTGCTTTTCTTCATGGCTAGTGGCGTTGAAAAGCTCAAGGCAGCGAAATTGATACCTATTACCTTTGATTGTCCGTGCCTTTTGTGAGTGAACAGTCGGTGGTTCTACCTCGTCGTATTGCACAGTCCAACAACAGATCCTCTCGTACCGTGTCGTGTCATACCGTGCGTGTCAAAGTGGAGCCCAGCGGGCACCTGCATGAATGACGTGCGTCGAGTGTTTGAATATGGTATGTATTTGTGTGTAAATAGTCATCTTCTCGTTCCTTCATTCGCATCGACATCATCATGGCCACATGCATTCCGCACTCTAAATCCATCATCCCTCCACCTATCCCAGCCGAGGAAGCGCAGTGCAACCCATACACACACAAGAACATCAGCCATCCAGGCACAATCAAAGAGGTATATCAAAGCACTCACGTGCCAAACAAGATCAACGACAAGGGAAACAAAAAAGCAAACACAGCCAAACAGGTATCATCGAATGGTTTAGGCCTCCGCCTTTGGGCTCTTAGCCTGTGTCCCCACGCCGTCTGTGTGTGCAGAGCTACTCCGTCCACTTGCCGCCTGCTCCCGCTTGTTGATGAGCGCCTTGATTTCATCCGTCGTGCTCTTGCCGCCGTTCTTTTCCGTAATGAGGCTCTTCAACCAGGCATTCTCCGTCTGCAGCTGCTCAATCGTGGCTTCGAGCTTGGCTACCTTCTCCTGTGCTTCCTTCTGCGACTGCTCGAGAGCCTGCTCGCGCTGCTTCTTCTTGATGCGGAAGCGGGCGCTTGCGGCTGTGTTGCGGCGGCGCTTGTCTTCTTCTGCGGCGATGCGAGCGTTCTCGTCGAGTGACTGCGGCATCACGGGTGAGACATTGTCGAGCTTGCGCTTCTTGGATGCTTGATCGTAGCCTGGTGTGATTGGTGATAGAGATGCGTTGGGTGAGGCGAATCCGGGGGCCAGCGGGTAGTGGTTGGGCTGACCGTGTGCGAGCGGCAGGGCCGAATCAAAGGCGGCATTGGTAGGGAAGTTGTTGAAGTCGGTGAAGGGGAAGTCGCCTACAAGCAGATCGAGGTCAGTCATGGCTCAACAAGATAGACCACCAAGTAGCGTGTGGAGGGCGCAAGGTAAATGTCCCGTCTCACGCAGCCCAGGCAGCGTTGCGTGCTTGAAACCATGCTTAGCAGCAGGGCTGCATAGCCATACCGTCCGCTGACTGGCTAATTTGCATAGTGTGGGGGTGACAATGCAGGCAACACAGCAGGGCGGGGTTGGAGTCGGCTTGTGTCTCTTCAGCCTGCCATTGGACGGCGTGTTGCAGACCACTATATGGCAGCTGCAACGGCCCTTCCTCGACGAGGGTCCAGCCCATTGCGACAGAAAATGACAATGTGAACAATAGCAACGAGACACACACTTACCATTCAAGTTGAAATCCATGCTTGCGCTCGCGGCAGGTTGAAATCCCTCGGGACTCTTCAATGGCTGTGATGACTGGTTGTCGAGATTGAGATCGAAGTTGCCTGCGTTTCCGAAGTCGACGCTGGGGTGGCGGGCGTTGCTGACGTCGAAGAAGTCGGCGTTGAGGAAGTCGGAGAAGTCTTCTGCTGGCGCTGGATCGGCGAGCAGGTCCTGCTGAGGCGATGGCTGGTTGAGCGTCGCGATGTACTGGGACACGTTGGGCCCTCGCTGCCCCTTGTAGGATGACATGAGCGTTTTATCGTGTTTCCAGTCGAAATGGAGATGGGGAGGATGAAGTTGCAAGAGTCTATGATCGGTACAACTGGGGGTGGGCTTCGGAAGGGGGGGGTTTTCGACGGCCAAACCCGTGTTGAGGGATAGCGGGTCCGATTACGCTTCTGGCTCCGCTTTGAGCGAAATTGGGCGGCCTTGGGATGATGTTCTTCGCAGTGACCCGCTGGTTCTCGATGTATGCAAAAGTTTCCACAAGAAACTCTCGAAAATGCGCAAAAAGAAAAGAGAGGGCTGTGTGTGAGAGAGTAGTGGTGACGTTTGATGATTGCCGAAATACGCAGGGCGTTAGAGAACCTCCACATCCCCCCGCGGAGGAATTTCTAGTTACTGTGTTAGGCGGTTGGAAAAATGGGCGCAGCCGGAGTATGGCCGAGAGAACCTCCCCACGTGCGGGTTGGAGCACCACACCTCGGAATTAATCGCGACGCTCGTATATCCAAACCTAAAAGACACATGTACGCAATGGAAGAACACTCTCTTTTCACACTTGCGAGGTCATGTCATATTCTCATACCAACAGGCTTATGCTGCCCTTTGCGCCCTTTCGTTGACTTTTGGATTACTCAGAGCTGTGAATTTGTAATCAACGACCATCGCGCTAACCGCCTACTAATCAGGCGGCCACTCGGTTCCACCCGATTTTTCTCCATCGATTCACGGCGGTAATCCATCGGCAGATTCACATGCAGCAGCGGTATCACCCTGGACCCTTGCACACATTGTAGTATGTGGTTAGAAAAAAGGGTAGAAATGATCACTTATACGCCCGCCATACCGAAGAACTACCGGATAAGTGCCAGAGTTTGAGCACATTATTTAGATGCATGTACTACACCTACATATAGCAGGGGAGTCAAGAGGACGGGACTCTTCGAATTGCACATGTCTATCGACCTGCTCACGGTGTAGACCGGGTCATTATGACGGCTAGGTACTGCGTTAGGTCTGTTTTCACACACACTTCTGGAAAGTAACCCATTGTTCTGCAGTAGTAAAATATATTGGTCAGCTTGAAGCTTATGCGGGGCTAACGTCGTATATATATACTGCTTTTGTAGTAGTACGTTGCGTGTTGGAACAAAGCGCTTGCCACACGGCTGTTACGCTACATGATTATCTAAAATCAGCGAGGCACAAACTTTGGCAAAAGCGCTTGAGCTCAGCAGCGTTTCAAAAGTACAGTACGTAGTAGCAGAGAGATGATGGAGCGAATACGTAGTTTGATCATTCTGGTTGTGGTCAAAACCACATACTTGAGAGCTGCTTTATAAGCTTCATGATATGTTCCTGCAGCATGGCTGCGCATGCAGATAATCAAAATGTATGTTTACATATCAGCTCGGAACTTAAACAATTACAGACACTTGTTCTCTTCAAAGTGTGTTGGTGTGAGTATAGCATTACTTGCGTACATTCTTACACACAACTGAGGACGTCACGTGGCAGCAGGGTTAACGCGTCTGACCGCCTGAGCGCGACTCCCTCCCTGGATATTATCGATAAACGCTTCTACCATCAACAACAATCTTGACCCCTCCCATGCCGACGAGAAAAGCACAGATGCAATGGCTGCCGCCCCGGACTACAAGAATATCCCGCACTCGCACCGTCTACCCGTAAACCACCGCGAAGTCCAGCGCACCTTTACCAAGCTCTCCCGCCAATCGCTCATATCGCTCGCACTACAATGGCTCAGTAAAAAGAATCGTGACTTTTGCAAGCCTTTTCTTCTGGATGAGCGGACGAAAGAAGATGAAGAGGAAATATATGAGCCGGCGCAAAGCTATGAGGTGCTTCAGGAGATCTACAAGCAGCTGGCTGCACGCAAAGGTGGCAGGAGAGAGGTCCTGGATCGCATACTCGAGGGAGATTGGAGACACGGTATATCTATGTACCAACTGGCCACAGCAGAGATACAGTACCTTCTCGATCATCCCAATGCCTTGCGCTGGACAGCGAAGCGCCTCACAAAGATACCGAATGCGCGATTGCCAGTGACAGACATGGAGGTCACAAACGACTCTGACCACCTTCCCCGGTTCCAAGCGCAAACTTTCATGTCGAATCTCGCGAGAGAACTGACACCGCTGATGAAAGCCCACTACCTTATCACACGAATAAAAACTTCACCCATGACAATACTTCGGGTCTATATACACGATTCGCCGTATAGCAACGAGGCATCGCTGGCAGTTGAATCGAGCAATACCGACCAGGCCAAAGCGGTCTTCTTCGTCTGGCCCAATGGCTCGCCTTTTGTATACTCGTCACTGGCAACACTTACTGGCCAGGTCGTTGGTGACGATGGGCGGCATCTTAGGGAGATTGTACAGCAGGCAATACCCAAAGCCTTTTCAAGACCTTCTGCGCGCTACCAATTAACCGGCACCAATTTCACAACCAAGTCGCTTGACGCATTATTGACATATCGTGGGCCTGGTAAAAGCAATGCCGCAGCAGGTGGCTGGAGCATTTTTCAGGATCATAGTTTTAGTCAGAATGCTTTAGACTTTATCACTACGCAAAAAGGCGACAAGCATGACAAGTCTTCAAGTGACAAGGCCAACGCGGAAAAGGCTGTCCCAGGAAGACCCAAGAGACCGTTAGACGAAAAGGAGCCCTCAGAGTCCAAACGGCGGAAAGAGGTGGCTGCTGGCCGGTTTGGTACCTCTGCCCAGCCAGACGATGGGCAAGGTCTTGAACGAGTCGAGATTCGGATCGACGACCCGTTCCCAGCCACTTCAAACAATGACAGCAGTACACAAGCTGACGGTGAAACGTCCAATCGTGGAGTTCAAATAGCAAATCGCACACGGCGTGGTCGTCCTTCGCTCCTTGAGAGGACCGAGGAAGATCTGGAGGAGATTGGGAATGAAGAAGGATGGGTGCCTAATGTGCGGATTACGTTTCAAGGCATCCACGTCTTTGCCGGCATGAGGCAATTGGTTGAAGAAGGCATTGTAGACGGCGAAAAGATGCCTGGTTGGATGACTGGCGAGGCAGGCATCACGATAGGATCAGTCAAAGATGGGCGGATACGAAGTAAGGATGGTGTCCCGGGTGTTTGATTGAGTCGTAAAAAGTTCAATGCGCGGCGCTCAAAGGTGTTTTGATACTGGTATACCCATGCGGCTTTTTGCTTTCTCCCTGTGTAGAGACCAACGCAGCGATGTTTCTTTTTCTTTTTCGATAGCCATCTATAAGGCATCGGCCGTCTCCACTATATCTCCCTCTACCCTGAGCTTGGATCATCTAGGCTTTTCTTTAGGGTGCCCACATCTCTGCAAGTGAGCCTCATGTGGCTTTGCACTTCCGACCCCGAGCCTCTTGTTTCCCGCGTTGAAGCCACGTCATTCAGACCCGCTCGAGCGTCTCTTGGCGTATACGCTCACAAGCCACAGCTAGACCTGTTGGCGGTATAGCCGGAAAACACGGCATGCACAAAAAGTTTGTAGTATACGCGCGTAAAGGCAAAACGGCGGGTTGATGTCATTGCTGCAGTTGACGCCTCGCGGCCTTGCATCCATTAGGCCTGCTCGCTGCCCCGGATTGGGTGTGGCGTACTTGTGGCTGGTGCACGGGCTATCGTCCCGGGCAAGGGTTGCGCTGCCGGTTTTCCGACTCGACCCAGTAAGGCAGATTTGCAGCACCTCATTGCACATTGAGGGCGAAAACATGGTCATGTGGTCTCGTGTTGCGGTCTACCCGACTTGATCAAAGCGTTTGCGGCTACGTCTGCTGAACCCGTGGGCAGGGGTTAATGTGGGTTATGGGTGTGGGATACCGCGTGTGGTTGGGTTAGACAAGGAGGAATGAACCATTACATGTAAGTCATGTACGCTGTGCGGAAACCCGGTGAGTTAAGTCCTTTTTTTACTTGCATTTCCCCACCCCAAGACGCTTGGATGTGGTAGGGTTTATGCTTCTGGCGTACGATGAAGGACGATACCGCGGCTTGGCGGATGGGGATGGATGGAGCATATATAGCTTGGGTGATACCCTGATATTCAGAAGATTTCTTACTGAGTGAATCATCTCACACATAATCTATGCCATACTATCCAACTACTACTACCAGCATTTACTCTACGTCACCTTCATCAGAAGAAGAAGAATACTACATACCTTCTCGAGACCAACACCACTACTATCACTGGGACACCAATCAGCCACACTCCCTCATCCCCCAGCTCAACACCGCAACGACTTTTTCCACGAAATCTCCAACATCCCTGCCGATGACAGACTCCTCGCACCACCAATCCATCGACGCGCGAGCCCTGCACTCCCGCCTCGCTGTCATCGCAAACACCAACACCGAAACCAACGACCATGGATCCACCCAACGACGTCTCCGACCCTCCCTTGATAGCACCAACACACGCCCCTTCACCAAATCCTCCACAATCTCCACCTTCGACTCGCACACGTCGAGCACTTCCTCGCGCCTCCACGCCTTGCCCAGCAGCAGACTGCACCCGGAGAGCGTTGGCATCGCCCCTGGTGACTTCAGCAAACCACGCGTCCCCAAGCGAAGTCGCAGACACACTATGGAGAGTAGCAGCAGCAGCACGAGCGGTAGCCATGCAAGGAAGGAACGAGAGGAGCCGGCGCAGTTCAAGTACTATGGGCGCCATGGGAATCAGTGGCTTTTCAATGATTTTAGTGTTACGGGGGCGGTGGCCAAGGGGTTTAGGAGGGTGTTTGGAAATAAGGAGGGGAGGGATTGGTATGAGGATAGGGAGAGGTGAAGGGGGGGTAAGAGGGATAGGGGAAATGGGGATATGTAGAGAATGGGGGAGAATGGATTTTATACATGAAAACTTTTGGTTTTCTTGTGTGCTTCAAGTGATGTTGATGATACGACTTGAGTGATGTGTTAAACTGGGTGATTGATGTCTCTCAGGGAACTTCACTCAATTGGGAATTCTAAAGACAGGTGGACGAAACAATCAAGATGGAGACTATTGCTACGTAAAGATATTCATTATGCTTTTCTTTGCATATATAAGTCCGTATATATTCACAGTTAGAGATATGTTCATGCTGGGGTGTGTATGTGTGTGTCATGCTCGCATGCAAAATCGCCCATTGTTGCGCCGCACTATGCATTGCCATGTTGGAAAGATTTGCCCAAAGAAAAAAAACCCCCAACGCCGCGCTCGCTTTGGAAAAAAAAAGGAAAGCCAATGTTTTGGAGGTCCAAACTACTGGTCGTCATCAATGACCCAGTTGAGAGAATAGCTATGATCTACGCTTAATCTTTTTGTTTCGTTGACAATATCCATGTCCATGTGTCTATTTGTATGGTAGTAATATTTGTAGGAAAACGGTCGTCTACAATGGTGGTCGAGTAAAGAAACGGACTCTATCCGCGCTTCCAAAACTCGTATTTCTTCTTTGGTGCTTTTTCGGTTACCGGGACAGCGTCCATCTGGTACGCTTCTTCGTTACCTCTTTTCTTGCCCTTCTTAACGTCTCGTCTCGACGCGCAACAGCAGCAAAGCCCCGTCTGCACAAGCCATGCGAAAATCGCAAAGGCGCTGGCTACCCACATGAAGGCGAATAGTGTTGTCCCAATCTGTGCCCCGATGTTGAGCTCTGACACGCCAGTGATAGTGTTGTGAAAGATGACAAACATGACGGTAGCGATGACCGACGCGACGGTGACGAAGAGGGCGTTGAGGAAGGCGAGAATGGCGACAGGGAGAGTGAGCCAGCGTGTGTAGACGGAGATGGGCATGACGAAGATGAGGACGAAAGAGAGGACAGTGGCGGTCAGGAAGAGACCAAACATCCAGTTGGAGACGAGGTGAATCAGGTCCAAGATGTCGTTGATGTTTGCAGGAAGATTGACTAGTGGACAATGTTAGTTCGCAACCGGGCTCGCAACAACGTAGGCCAACTTACTCGACGCTCCCGCAAGCAGCTCGTTACGCAAAATCTCGACGGGGTTGAACCAATACAGGGTCGTCGGCTTGCTGCAAAAGGTTACGCCCTGGCCCTTGTACCCCGAGCAGAAGCCCCATAACCCGACCTGGTAGAAATCATGGAGACCCAGCGTTTGGGCGATGGTGTTGATGAGAGCGAAATTGGGCACGCTAGCGGGTACAATTTTACTCAGGTCGAGGCGAATAAAGTACCAGTTTCTGATGACGGGCTTGTTGCGTACGCCGGCGATATTGACAAGGATGAGGAAGATGAAGGTGAGGAAGAGGAAAAAGGAGGTTGCCAGCGCCCATCTTTTGCGCCTGCGAGTTGCGAGCTTGATTTGCTCTCTACTGAGCTCGGGAACAGGCTCTGCAGGTGTGTTATCTGATGTGCGCTTGCGAGAGAAGAATGGCATGATGATGGTGGAAGGGTTGCAGCAGGTGTGGCGGACGGGTGTGGCGCGTGTAGTGGGAAGGGTGTGTTGACTGCAAAGAGGGAGGAGAACCAGAAAGCACGACGAAACAATGCAAGAAGCCAAAAAGTTGAGGAATGGGGGAAGAAATGGTGAAACCGAGCGGTCAAGTATAGCGAAGCCCAATAAGAAGGCCCAAGAGAAAAGTCGGCCAGGACCAGACACAACCTCATACGCGTGTGCTGCAGCAGCACTGGCGAGTTTTATGGACCCTTTCCGAAGATCTTAAGCCATGACGTACAAGGCGCCAAAAACAGAATTAGACGCAGGCGCGAGCCACACAGGCGTCATGGATTGGGCGGGCTCGACAAGAGAATGGCATGCACTGGTCTCGACACGACACGACGTTCTGGCTGAAGCACCGGCGTCGACACCTGTTTAGCACTGTCGTGGCCGCGTATGCAAACTACTTAGGGTGCGGTGCACACGCGGCTGGCTCCTCCGGTTGCCCTGGTTTTTTTGGCCCCGAGTAACGTACTACCTAGATACGAGCAGACAATAAAACAAGGGCGGCTCTTTTGTGGCTGTGTCTGCAGCCACATGCAAACAAGGTGCAGTGCAAATAGAGTCTGCAGGTGGCCTGGTAAGACTGGCACTGGCGCAGAGCCGCGTTGATCGTCAGCCTCGTCAAAGGGCCGCGGAAGAATGCCACGACAGGGGCTAGAAACGCTGCCGACCTTGGCCCTCCCACACCCCAGCATGACATCCACTCAACCAAACAACAGTAACATCACCCACATTATTTGTCGTGTACTCTCAATACCCACTTCACACTTCACTCAATAGCAAACAAACCAGTGCACATCCTTGGATTTTTTTTTTTCAAATACCTCTTGCTTTCCATTCCTCTATATGTTTTGCTCGAATATTTCACACGTCGACACACGGCCTTGGTCACCGTGCTGTCAATCACCAAGCCACCACTTGCTCCAACTCTCTCCTCCCCAACTGCTGCTTACAAGAATATAAATTAGACATTGGTAACGCCGGTTCCCTCGCTGAATTGCCCTAGAAAATGAGTATAATCTGCCGGTCTGGCAATGACCGCGATGGAGAAATAGTAAACAAAAGAGGCTTTGCATGTCCCTTGTAGCAACAAAGACTGGGAGACGACACTGTGTGTATAGCCAGCGCACGCTATATTTGTCCCACGATACCGATAAGATTTGTCGTGTACACCCAAAATGGCATACTGTCCAAGCAAAAAAGAAACTTGACGTCACAAGCTTTTGGCGTTTGGTACAGGCAACGGGGCCCAAAGCTCTTCCAGCGAGCTGCTCAATGTCAGTCATCAACAATGCCCTGCGGCAAGGCCGCCATGTCTTTAGGCACTCTCGACCAAGTTCATCCTGGGCCTCAGTTGCAGAGCAATGTCATCTTTGGTACCCATGATTTCTCGTGGTATCCTGCTGACGCGGTTGGCTCCACTGCGCACTGCAAATCGACCAGCGGCTGAGATGCCAGAGCGGTTCGAGCGGATGGATCCGGCGTCTGAGCCGGCACCGGCAGGGTCGCGGATACGGCCGGGTGGAGCAAAGTCAAGGGCAGTGAAGGTACCAGACTTGCGCATCAGATGGGGACTGGGCAGCACTGGGAGTTCATCATAGGAACCGACAAGTGGCGTGTGTGGGCGAACAGAAGGGCTGTACGGCCTTGCGTTACCAAGAGGACTGTCGGGTCGCATGCCGTTTTGTCTCTCGCGGAAAGAAACTGGTGGCGCAAAGTCCGCAGCATCAAACACCATCGAGTTCTCGTTGAGCTTGGCAGGGGTTGGCAGAGACGAGAGAGCGGCGGGTGGTGGCAGGGGCTTCTTCATTGGTGGGGGTAGACGGCCGCTCATAGACGACATGCCACGAGGGGGTTGGTATTGTGATGAAGCCATGGAACCGTTGGACATGTGAGGACCGCGTGGACCCGTAGCTGTGTTGCTACGGAATCGAGGAGGTGCGCGAGGTGGAGGAGTCATGGCACGACGAGTGATCGGCTCAGCAAACGGCGCGTTGGGCTGGGCAACGACGAAGTTACCCGTGCGTGGATCAAACACAGTACCGTCCTGGTATTCAGAACCATAGTCCTCGACGTAGTCGGCGTATTGGTGTCCACCAGCAGGTTCGGGCTTGGAGTCGTCAAAGTATTCCTTGTAGAAAGATCGGATACGGTTGGCACGCTCTTCTGGGTTCTCCATGGGGTCTTCAGAGGGCATAGGACGCAGGCTCATTGACAGACGGTTGTTGCTGTGACCAAAGTCATCGACTCCGAGGCCAAGGTTCTGGGGGCCAGTCGAGTATCGGGGCTTGGGCGCTGCAATGGTTGGCTGGTCGCTGTTGCGAGGAGAAGGCGGTGTGATCTCGAAGCCATCGCCGTAGCTGGAAGTGCTGATGATGCTGTGGTGTGTGTTGGCGGTCTCTAGTACAACGGCTTGCGACTGGATACGGGGCAATGAGGGAATCTCGTTCGTGGTCTGGACAGGCGACTTGTTGACTTGTTTCTCGGTGACGGGGGGCTCAGGAATAGAGATGGTCGGGACGTTGGTAGGCTTGGAGGCGACGGGAGCAGCATGGGCAGGGGCGGGAGCAGGAGCGGGAGCGGCAGCAGGGGCTTCAGGTTCATATCGTGGGTTCAGCGGGCTGAGGGGAATTCCTGCCTCGGGAAACTTGCTATCCGGTGACCTGGTGCTATCAGGAGACAGAGACTCGCCGCGGACTGGGACGGATGTCGACATTCTTTGCGCATTCTGGAGGAGACCAGCCTGGAGACCTTCCTTCTTTGTTCCTGAGCTGGACGCGGTGTATACGGAGTTGGTTTCGCCCTTGTATGGTCCATGGCTCTGGCTACGAAGGCTCTGGTCATCCCTCAAGAAAGCGACTGGGCCGTAGGGGTCATGGGGGTCGTGCTGCGAGCGCGAAAGCGAGTGGAACGACTCGCGAGAGCCGTGTAGACCAGGGGGCAGGATGTATGGACTTCCAGTTTCAATTGACAGACCGCGGTCGTGACCTCCAGAGATTTCCTTCTCAGAGATGCTCATTTCAGGGCCACCCTTTCTACCCACCTTGGGTGTGACGCCTTCCATACCCCAATCGTGCGATTTGTACTTGTCTCTCTGATCCTCCTCCCTAAGCTTTTGCTTGTTGCGACGATGTAAGAAGGCGAGTACAACAGCGATACCAACGACAGGAACACTAGACATGGTCAGCGGAGTCGGCGAGATGACAGTGTATTACATACACGATAGCTAGTGCGATAGCCAGCATAGGCACCTGGGTTGGCTTTGTGCAGCCGGGCTCGCTGCTGCTTGTGCATTCGATGGTTTCGCGTGCGACAAGAACGGGGTTCGCTCTTTCAATGAGTTGGAGAGTTCGGGTAGCGCCGCTGGAGGGAGATCCCAAGTGGTGTGTGTTGTCGCGCACATGGTGGAGCATGTGTTGGTGATGTGAGTGCGGCATGGTTGCAAAGCCCCTGTCTCATACAATATCGTAACCAGGAATGGTAATGATGTACCCGAACGGTTGGTGATGCGTGACGGGGTCGCGGATGCGAGGTAGTTTTGGAGATTTAAAATGTATGTATTAACAACGTAAGGTCGTAAGTCAGTCGTGACTGCTGATCAACGGAGTGTACATGTAATGCGGGTGCGGGTGCGGGTAGGGAGCGAAAGCACGGCAGTAGGCGAAGGCGGTAGCGTAAGGATACGACCAAACGATCTCGAGCCCAAAAGAAAAAAGAATGACTGGGGTAAGATGCAACGGAGCAGCGAGCGTTGGTGTAGAGGGGGAGTACGAGGACTGAAAGAGTGACTGGCCCACGGAGAGGTGAGGTTGAAGGAAAGAAGGCGGATGGGCGCGAAGAGTAGATGAGGCGCCGCACAGGAGCTCGATGGCGGGCGGTGGCATACAGGGAGCCTCATTGGCCCATGTCCCAAGCCGTGCAGGGGGGAGAGGACGTGTTAAGCCGAATAACGAGAGGGACAGCGCAGGGTTCCTGTTCTAGCGCGGGCCAAGCTGTTTGATGTTGCTAATTGCATGCGACACAACCGCTCTTGCGCGGCACGGCCACTGCCCGCGCTGCCTCTGTCGTGGCCACTTCGTCGCAATCGATAGAAGCCGTCGTCGTACGGGTGGCAGACGGCCTTCTGGCGCCGCACACCCCCCCTAAGCGCATCCAGGAGAAAACCACCGCGACCGTTTGCTCTGGCTGCGTGCTGATCGCTCCATGCGGCGCCTCTACGCCCGATGCGGCGCTGCTAATGCAGGAACCCTTTTAGGCGCCTATCTTGATTGGCCAGTATCCGAGAACAGCAGATTGGCGACTAGGACTGGCCCTGTCCGCTCCAGACCATACAGCACCTCTCGACCCGTCCACAGCCCCCTGAACCCAATTCTGGATCCGCCGTCGCTGTGAATAGCACTGTCATCGTTGCACCCATCAGCGGACGAAGTGCTTATTACCTCCTCCTTCTCTCTGCCTTTGGTCCGCTCTGCCGTTCCATTTTTTGCATGCTTCTCCACCGCCGCCGCCACCACCACCACCACCACCAACACCACCAACACCCGCCGCCTCCGTGAAAATCTGTTCCACTCCTTTTCCCACGGCCCGGCATAGTCCACGCCGGCCTAGGCTGCGGTGCTCCACGCTTTCTTCATTTCCGCTCAGAAAGCGGCCGGGCGCACAGATACGTACTGCACGACATGTGGTGGAGTCGTCCGCTGCTTTCGGGCTATCCCCGATGCCGCTTATCAGTAGTCCACTCATCAAGATTGTGCCTGCTATTCCACCCGCCTATGTAGTAGTATATTGCAATGCCACCCCCTTCTGCCCGTTCACAATGACGCGTCCAGGCACTACCCTCCAGACGCTTATGTATTGCCAACGACTCATGGCGCCTTTTGCACTACTCGTCTGCTGCCAGACAACTGTTGAGGCTGGTGAGCTGCTCAAGGAGCCGCTCATCTCGCTCACCGCCACCCATGATCGCCGTGCAGCATCCCTTCATATCTGTGAAATTACTTGTTCTTTGACAGCTTGCATACTTAGGCTGCTCCCGTTTGATCCGCTCATGGTTCCTAGCATAACGAGGCTTCCTTCATCATGGTCCCATTCTTCGCTTGCACGCGGCCTTTCCGATGGGCTGAGCTGAGGTCATTGTTGATGCTGGGGGACCCTCGCCATCATCCGAGTATTGGCACAAGCATCACTACTTATTTACCGCGTCCGTTTATGGCCCCCCGGACTTTTCAATCTGATTTTTCTTCCCCTCACCATTAGGCTGCCAATGCATCTCGGTGGTATACTGCCGTGTGTTTGGCTCTTTTCTATAGCTCATGACCATGACAATCCCAGGCATTGCGCGGGTTTCCCGCGTCTACGCATCTGTACACCCAATGTTCAAGGTTTATACGGCCAGCAGGACAGGGCTTTGTATCTTGATATGTATCGTGGATCGAGGGGTAGTGCATCCAGGCCCTAGGGTGCCACGAGATGGAGCAAAGCCACCTCCTGAGTGTCCAAAGGCTTTGAGATCAGGACATTGCTTTGGTTGTAGGTGGAGACGCTCACCGGCTGCACTGTGCGAGTCGGCTTGGCAAACACCGAGTCTTTACATATACGAGCCAATGCAGTGGAATATGAACTTTGATAGCACCAGCTCTTGTGTCCATTGTGCGCATGTATGGAGATTGGTTTTATGCGTACGTGTTTGCAGCAGCGTCATTGGCATTGACCTACTTGTGAAGGTCTACTTGCATCGCCAACACAGAGCGCTCGACACTTCGAGGTCTCGGTTACAGATGTCGGTGCAGCGGTCTCGTCCCAGCCAAATACGTAGTTATGCCGGTGTTCATGTGGCATATTGTGGGGTGAATGTCCGGTCATCCGGTCATCCGGTACCGAGTGGCATTGGTCGCGTTGCGAAGTCAGAGGCCTGGCATTGTGCATCGTCATGTTCCAAGGGGGAGGGAGCAAAATCCATTTGGAATGATTGGTGCTGCTTCTTACTTATACTCAGTCGAGGACAGGACGTGTTCTAGGTGGAACCCCGCCAGCACCTTTCCATTGTGACGTTTCCAGACTGACGTTCTGGGCCATGTCGACATTCAACGGTTCCGGTGACTTTGGCCCAGACCCTGTGCTTGCGACCAGCCCTGCTTCGCATTGGCCAGAAGTATTTGCGTGGGCAGCGGCCACGATAGCACCCGATGAATCTTTTTGGCCCTGACAGCGCTTCGGCAAGGTGTTCTCGCAGTGCTATTGCGTGCAGCGCAAGCGCGCCAAGTGCGCAGGCTAGGAGATGCGCTGCTGCCATGAATATGCAACGTGACCTAGATCAAGGTGTGGGCTCGTGTGGGCTCCGGTTGGCGTGCATGCTGCACCTCTCGTGGAGAAGACGATGGGAGGGTGACGCGGGCGATCGTGGGCCAATCCCCGGATGCGCAGAGGGAAGGATGAGCCGAAAAAGGTGCCGATTGCTAATGACGCACCAACCAGCCTTCTACCATCACGAGGCAAATCATCGTCAGCCAGCGAAGACGTACATGCACACGACCTTGACCTGGTACCGATAATACCAAACCACACCCCTTCCTTCTTTACTCGTCGCCTCATCCCTGGATCCCATCGCCGATTCTTTGCTCAAATATCGACGTTGGACCCCGTCAGCCTTTCATCCTCAACACGGCAATTCGCGATTCGTTTTGGTCCCTGCGTAGCTCCATAACAATCACCCCGCCTGCTGCCCGCAACACCGCTTCTTCGAGGGTCCCGTTCCCTGAATTCACTTTCAACCCAACATTGCGCACTCCAACAACATGGCCGCCCACCAACGTACTACGTCACCCCGTACTGTGACACCAAGCGCTGGAAGCAGGACAATACAGATCCGTCCTCAGCCCGTCTTGCGCCTGTCTGCTCCATCAGGCGTGCTCCGTCTGCGAGCAGAGCCTACCGAGCGACGACACATTCAGTGGGCAGAGGACGTGGTGGACAACGAAGGCATGGGCAAGAAGTCGTCCAAAGGTACTACAAGCTGCGCCACGTCATTTTTTGCTGCTAGACCCTCTAACATCTGAACCAGTCTGTTGCATCTATCACAAACCTCGCGCTGTGGATGAGTCTTCTGACGACGACTCTTCGGATTCCTCTTCATCGGACTCGGACTCAGACTCCGAACCTGACAACAGTACCGCCAGGCCCGCCGGCAGGATTGGTGCCGCGCGGGGAAGGCGGCTACACCAGCACGACCACGACGGATGCGCAGAAAATCACGGATGTAATGAGGGCTCGGACCAGCCACAAAAAACAAAGAGGCAGCGGAGGAAGCCTAGCCCGAATGCTTACGAGAAGATGCCGAAGCAGAAGAAGTAGACTGTTACAGCGCCTCAATTGATGCGCTCACGGTGCTGCACCTGGCTTCGGCGCATACGAACTGAACACGATTTTCATTGTTTCTGTGGGGTTTGTTTTCGCGCGGAGTTTTGGCATGTCCGATCGGTACAATTTGATTGAGACTGCGTTATTGCATAGCATGGGATATTGGACTTTGGAAGTCTGCAAAACTTGGATGCTAGATTGTAGACGCATTACGGCGTTATGTAACAAGGCCTATACTTGCCAATGAATTTTCAAGCACTTTACAATCTCATATGCAAGCTCACAAACAATTCCCAGTAGCGCTTGTGTTTCAGGCATCCACCATTCCTGCTTCTTCCTTTTTCCTACCTTGGCGGTGACGTCCTTTTTGGCCCTTTACGCATGTCAGGTCCCGTGACTTAGCTCGCTTCCAGCATACCAGCGGGAAAAGCAATCTCAATGGGTGTTGGGCTCGACTGCATATGCACGTATTGGAACATTGCTCGACCACCCTCATACGCCGTGTTCCGCGAATCGGACATCAGTCTCATCTCGAGTCCGATCGTGCACTCATGCCTCACCACACCTCCTTTCACATCCTTCCCACCACATTCTTTAGCGCAGAAGAGACGCCGTGCCAGCACATGTCTACATCCCGTACGCGGATTCACTCCTCTGCATTTGCTGCGTTGGCTTGCTCAATTACCGTGGGCGCGTGCTGAGTGGGAATGCGAACAAGTGTCTGCGGCAGAGGTGGTCCATCTTCCGATTTCTTTTCTACTTCCTCCTCATCCTTTGGCTTTGGCAGTTTTGCTGTCATTGGTCAGACCAAGATAGAATCACGCATACGGCATGGTAACTTACTCGACGCCATATTGATAGCCCTTAATACGTTGTGCCAATTCGACAGTACTGCTGCAACCGCTGCGCCCCAAATGTCAGCCTGACTTCTCCATGATGCTTACCCATTATCCGCATGCGCAAATCCGTAAAAGGGCAATTTAAACATACCTTCTGTGCCATCAGACAATGTCGAGAGCTTGTCAGCTAGCATCTGCATTTGGTCCGCGAGTCCTCCACTAAGAGCTTGCAGGTCTTTCAGGTTCGCAAGTTCGGCTTTCTTTTCCGCGATGCGGGCGAGTAAGACCGGTGATTGCTGTTGTGAGCCCCCCAAAGACTGATTACGCAGGTGCGAAGGGAGAGGGCGTCCAAAATTCGACATTCTATCAGTGAATCGGGTCCAATTCTTTGTTTAATCGTCTTTTGAAGATGTTGTCGTTGCGAAAGAGGTGCGGATATTGTTACAATATGGTGTTCCTGATGTGTAGATATAAGAGCTTCTCTTCTTCGATTGCAGGTTATGGCAAAATTCTACCAGAATATGTCTGGACTGTTTCACAAGACTCACTGTCGTCGACGATGTATTGCCTGTATGGAGAGGCGCCGTTGCCCCTCTAGTCATGTGATCATGTTTTCGTCTTGCCCATTTCGGTTTAGCCCCTGTTGCTGTGGGCCCGCCGCTCGAGTTGTCAACAAACAGTATGACGAACCGGCAGCCACGACTCACGACGTACAGCATCCCGCCCACCACGACGACGCGATTGTCTCCTAATAATATAGTTACCATCGAAATACCTATCTGCGCAAATGGCGCGACTCAACGAGCCGCCGATAGCAAATCAGCCATCGGCGGAAACCATCGAAGCCGTGAAACGACGCTTTCTCAGACAAAACCGCGAACTGGCAAAGACAAACTCGACCCAATCCATACGTATCCGCAGCCTCGAGAACGATTGCTCGCGACTCCTCGCTGAAAATCTGGCACTGCGCGAGCAGGTGCTCAGCCTTCATAATACAGTCGAGTCGCGTCCAGCTTTCGACCACATCGATGCTGTCAAGCTGCAGCTTGAATCGAAGCTACAGGAACTTGGAGGCTTGGTAGCAAGCCTAACACAGACCAAGAACGGACGCGAGAAAGATGCAGGCAGGCGAAAAAGCCAGCTGCTAGCAAAGAGAAGAAGTGGAGAGGAAAGGCAGTGGAGGAGTGGGTTAGGACTACAAGAAGTCGAGAATGCAATGCTGCCTACAATCACGGAGGACAAATTTTATCCTCGAAGGACCATGGGGTACGTAGATGCTACGTATCTCCACATTGAGTTTTACTAACGTGTATAGTGCGGATGAACTTCAGCAAGTGCTGGAAGACCCTGATAGCCAATCGCCAGATATTGGCCCACCCCCCATATCGCGGTTCGATACCGAGGATCCCATCGGATTTGATCCCAGCCCAGTTGCAGAAGAGCCGCAAGAAGAGACGGTCGAGGATGGCGAGCCGTCGCTTTCGGTCAATCTCGAGACGCGTAAGAAGCGACGAGAGAGTGGGCCAAAGCTCAGCATACGCCGTGTATCCGTTTTTGAGTCTCCGGAAGAAACTGAAGAGGCACCTGCAAAACCTCTACGTACAGGAGCTAAGCGCAAGTTCAGCGTTCAGGAAGACGAGGATACAAATCAAGCCAAGGGCGATGCCTTTAGGTTTTCTCGTCGGAATGCCGCAGAAACTGAGACATCCAACGAAGAACCGAGACTCCCTACCTTGGATCGCCTTCCAGTCCTTTCAGCCAGTAAGCATAGTGATATCTTTCTTATGAGCAAAGCTAATATTGTAGAACCTGTCAACACCGACCCAGTCGTATCACCGAAAAAACAACGCTCTTCAGCTCAAGAAAAACCAGGAAAGCTAGAGAAGCCAACTGCGAAATCTCGTAGCCGCCCTCGACTGAACATTACCCGGAATAGCACGCCAGACCTCCCTTCTATACCCATACCAGAGCCCGTCCCTACCGCTGATATCATTTTGGACTCCCTACCCCCTAAGACACCAGCTGCAGATGCCATCATTTCTCCACCATCAACCGAACCCTCGACCCAAAGGCCAGAGAACAAAGATACGCCACCACCAGGTGATCTATCTTCAACCGATCAAACTGGGCAAGCTGTGCGACCGGGACGACGAGCACGTCCCCAGGTTAGCTACAAAGAGCCCAGCCTCAATGTAAAGATGCGACGTCCAGATGCAAAGCTTGTTGATGCAGTGGTTGATCGGCGGACAAGTGTCGAATCTCACAACCCACCTTCGACGGTTGTCAAGCGTGAAGCCAACGGGGAGATTGCCTGGAAACCCGTGTCTGCAGTGTCTGGAAGAGCAGCTGAGGAAGAGACTGAGGCAGGAAGTCCGCTAAGACAAAAACTGGATAGACGAGATCAGGATTCGAAAGCATCAGCTGAGCCAGAAGAGCAATCAGCTACTTCGAAGGCGATATCCGCACTCATCAACGAAACAAGCACTGCTAAAAGAAAAGTGGCTTCTACAGCTTCAAGATCTACCACAGAGTCAACTGCAGCGAAAGCTGAAGATGTTCCTGTTTCAGCAGACACGATTGCGGTAAAGGTAGAGTCACAGCAGAAGGATAGCCTGGCCGTTTTCGACTTCACGGATTCTCCACCTGCTGAAGCTGCAACTAGTCAGCGCACACGCGTCAACGAAGCCGCTAAAGCAGCCCGAAATGCGCGTCGCCATTCCGCTATGCCTGCACCAGGAGCTCCATCCACATCTGAGGAGCGAAGAGCCGAGAGGGAAAAGACAGAAGGCGCACTTCCTTCGCTACACAAGCGTACTGGGAGCGGGACTACAAAAAGTAGTAGCACTTCAAGCTTGGGAAGGAGTTCGAGTACTAACGGTGTGGCCAGGAGCACATCGAATGCTCGAACAATAGACATGAAGGACAAGAAGCTCGCTGTTGCAGGTGGGCTCCCCGATAGCGGTGGCATTAATGGCCCCAAGACAAGGGGGGAGGATGCCGTCGAATCAAAAGTGCGGGACAGGGAAAGGGAGACAAGTGCACTACGAGCCGAGCGGGCTGCCAGCAGAAGGAAGAGTATGATGCTTTAATGACCAAAAGAAGTCAGCATGTAAAATGTGGGCATCAATGTGTTATTTGGGTAACAGAATGGCGTTGGTACGGTCTGATCTTAGACTTGGATGATGGCGTTTTTTTCCTTGCGCATATGATACCTAGACCCGCCTCCTGTATGTCGGGATGTTGGTCGCTTGTTCTTGCAGCATGTATATCATTTTCTTTTTTGCTATTCTCTTCAAAAGCTACGAAAGTCTCTGTTTGAGGGGATCTTTGTCATGAAATACATTGCGTTATGGGGTATCTCTGTTTTATCATGATGAAGCAAATGTCCAAATTACTCTTTTTTTCTTTTCTACTTGGCTTTAGATTGTCCAGCAGCTTTGTTGTTCAGCTCCTCGAGCGCATCCATATCGATGATTCTCAACTCTGTCCTCGCCCATAATACCACGAAGCAAATGAGACCGGGCAAGAAGCCCCCGCCCACCATGAACCCCTGGCTCCAGTCTCGTTCTATCCAGACCTCAGATAGAGCGAGGATTCCACATAGCGCCCGATTCACCGTAGTAATATTATCCGCAATCGCATCCGCCGTAGTCTCCGAAATATACGGCACAGGCCTTCTCACGCTCTTTTCCGTCGTCTTTTCCCAGCTAGGCGTCTTGTCGTAGATCCCAATCCTGGGTTTATTCTTCGTTTTGCGCGCAGACGCGGCGTTGTTGTTGTTGTTGTTGTTGTCGATTATCGCGCCTTTGTTGGGTGGGAGCGGGAGAAAGTACAGAGTGTATGCTGAGGCGAGGAAACTTGCTATCGCGGCGATGCTGGGGAGGAACGTGGAAAGCGAGAATAGGCGGGGAATGTAGAGGAGGATGGGGAGTAGAGGAAGGACGAGCAGGAAGAGCGTATATTTGTGGGTTGTGGATGTATCGTGTGCGCTTAGGGTTTGGAGGAGGGCTGCGCGGTCTATTTGTTTGGTTTTTTTGCAGTTAGTACACCTGGGTTTGGGATAGGGTGGATGCGGAAGTAAGTGCCTTGTTCATCCATTCCTGCTTCTACGGCATCTTCGTCGTCGGATTCAGAGGGGTACTTGAATGTTTTGCGGAGACGTTGCGTCGCAACGGTTTCGGCGCCTCGGAGCTTTTCCATGTTTTTTTATTATAGCATGCACAGCGGTATGTATTGGGTTTTGGGGGAGTAGAAGGACAGAAGAAAGCAAATGGTGCTTTAAATATGCGACAGGAAGGAATGCGATTGTGGAGTGCGAAGCGGATTGTGAAATGTGGCAGTTATGCGCAAGGCACCAGTTTGGTTGTTTGGCCTCGGACGAAGCGAATGACGTTTGTGTGGGGGTGGGAACTGGGGATTCCAGACCCTACAGCTAGCGCCAGGCGGCTATTGAGAATCGCAGTAAGATCAGCGATGCCTTTTTTTTTCTTTGCGGGGTTCAGAAGGTTATTCTATGGGATTGTTGATCTTGCGTTCCCCGATCGAATTATGTGATAGGTTGTTGGCTAGTAATAGGGCCCTTTCGTCCGAAGCTAGCTCTTACAGACGCAATGCTCCGACTACCATAATGCCCCACCATAGCCGCGCGCATCTTTAGTGTAAGGTAAGATGCTCATTGTTGTCGAGTTGACATGAGAAATACTGATTCGCGATATTCATTTCTTGTACACCTTGTTCAGATATCCGCTCACCTGTACCACGTCTTTTCTCTCTCTCTTCAACTGCCACGCAGTATGAGGAAGAATTTGAATTCAATTACGACTTGCCACAAATTTCTTCCCTACTCTTAAGCATACTGTAAAGTGTTTCAATCCGACACATTTCGTAGTACTCAGAGGCGCTGAACAACAGCAGAAGAGTAACGTGTCATTGTACAAGTCAATGGCTTTTTATAATCGTCACACACGGACCATTCTCATCTTGGTTCTGGTCCGACCACAGACCGCAAACTGAATTACTCCTTCCAGCGAACACCGACTCAACCCCACTCACTCTTTACGATACGGCATCTCCGTTGAGACCAGATACGTAATTACGTTTTCCTACCATCACCTCAACTGACAGCCTCTAGTCGCACGCTTTGATAATACACACAGTCACTCCCCTACCACTCCCCCATTGTGCCTTATACCCCCAATCCATCCACTCAAAACAAGTAAAACCCACCGAATCCCCACCCCCCCTCTTCGGCGTGTTTCTCCCTTTGCTAAGAAGAATCATACTCACATCGGGCATCCCGCCGTCGGGGCGTTTCTGACATTTATCCCGATGATAAACAGCCATCGGCGAGTTCTGCATACATCGACACTGCCTATTCTAGTAACTTGAAAACTTGGAAAATGCGCCGAATGAAGACGAATACCGTCATCTCTCAATGCATTGGTGTCGTGCAATTCGGCGGGAAGGGGGGGCTACGCCTAGTGATGGTGTAGAAGGTCGTAGGGAAAGAGGTGAAGGGAAAGTTCCGTTAAAGGTAGACTGCTTCAAATGCGTTGCATGTTCTTTTCTTTTTTCTCTATCTTTTCGATCATTCAAGGGGCTCTTTTTGTCCCGATAAGTACCAATCCCTTATCCCAATCGGGAATACTCGTTTAAGCCTTTTACCACTCAGCGTTCCACTTCAACATCTCAATTTCGCTCGAACAGTCCAAACATCCGTGGAGACACCAGGCAGCCCCCCAACCCGATTGAAACCTCCCACTTGGTGTTTCGTATCTTTCAGACTCCGATTCCTGAATCCTACCGGGTCATATGAACAACTCACTCGTTCAAGGACACGGGAGCCCTGTTGTTAGGACGATCGGTCAAGATAGGTCTTTTTGCGTCTGCTACTTCAGGGAGTATTCCCTGTATGAGACAAGAGACAAGGGGACCACACAATAGAACAGTTACATTAGTCAATTGAATGTAAAGGCGACACGTCATATGTATGAACACGTCAGAAAGGCAGCATATTGTTCTTGTAATAGTGCGGGAAAAAAAGTAATTCAATTAAAGTAGTAGTAATGTCGTGATCTCATATGCCCGAGCACTTCGCGCCAGATCCGTTTGAAACCTTGTCCCTTGCCAAAAGAGGCATCCCTCCATACTTTCACCCATGTAGAACACAAAGTCGTGTCATGCACACACATAGACATACTCAGTTGTTGTTTTTGAATGTCGTAGTAGTAACAAGTAACAAAAAAAGAAGTAATTTTTATGTGCATGTCAAACCCCCCTCCAGTCCGGCGCTTAAGCCCTGGTGGAACCACGTTTAGGACCCATGATGTCGTCTACAAGGTCATTCCAAATTTGCCTGGCCATGCCCTCACCCTCCTGGCGGGTGGCTGAGAATTTGCTGGCGACGCTGTTGGCGATGCTCTGGTAGCCAAATGAGTTGTTGTCGGTAGTGTCAGACATGGCCGAGGGAGAGTGGATGTGTGTGGCGTCACTGCCAACAGCGTAGATGGTGGGCTGCATGGGCACCTACACGTATCTCAAGTCAGTTCTATGTTCCGTGTGTTTAGTAGAAATGGGATAAACGTACCACACCCTCGCTCTCGGCAGAGTGACCCTGGACGTCAGCCCATGGCAAGATGGGGACCCTGATACCCAGAGGGGCGCTCCTGGTCTCCGGGTCGAAGCCGGGAATGTAGGCAAAGTCCAGAGTGCTGCTGTCGCCAACTGACTTCCTACTCCTGGAAGTGTTGAAGCGGCGGACATTGTTGCCCGACTCAGTGGCTTCAGACACAGCGGCGGAGTGCTCGCCAGAGAGGCGAATTGGACCGCGAGAGCGATTTGAGCCGTATGGCTTGTCGGTTGTGAGAAGGGAGGAAGATGATGTCGAGCCAGTCATGGACAATTGTCGGACTGTAAGGCGGGGTCCGAGAAGGCGGGGACCCGCAGCAAGAGCGCTGAGGGCGCGGATGCTAGGTTTTGATGCGGCCATTGTGAGGTGATGTGAAGTGATGTGGTATGGTGTTGGAAGAGGGGAAGGAAAGAGTAGGAGGTGCAGCGCAATTGAGAGCGAAGCAGCAGATATAGTGATTGGGTAAGAGCGGAAAGAGGACGGTTTGGTCGTAGCCCACAGTCTAGATTGGGAAGAGATAAGGTTGGGGGGGATTGGTAAACGTCAGCACGTCCCGGAGTTTCTCGGAGTATGCAAGTGCTATCAGGCTATCCGGCAGTAAGGTATAGGCAGGCGTTGACAGGTAGGATGGCAGCTGAGAGGGTGGTCGCGATGGATGAGGGGAAGCTGGCCCTTTAACCCGCGCAGCCTCGCCCAAGTCGCCTCACATGGTCAGATGTTCTTGGCCCAGAGGGTCTGGATTACTCTTACTCTGCACAAGGCGGTCAGTGTGTTGTCGGGCGACTCAGTACAGCCCCTCTGTCTGTTCACTTCATAACGAGTGGATTGTTCGGGGATGCAACGACGGACTCCGAGGCGCGTGTTGTATGGGTTGCATTGTCGAGTGGAGCTGAGCGGTACGGGCTAGAGCCGAAGGGGCATAAGGGCGCTCCCGAGCCAATGGGCGCGCCCCACTACTATACTATGCGCAGCACGTCTCCCCGCACTTTTTTTGGGTTGCAGCGAACGCGTGCTTGTCACGAACCATCTCAGGTCACCGACATGTCATCTGAGTTTCGCATCAAAAAAATGAGGGGTCGTGGCCAAACGCTTCAAAACGCCCAAGACGCGGACCTGCGTCCGCTATGCCGTCTCTCTTGTCGCCTCATCAGGATGCTTCGAAAATGTCGGTGTAGGGCCTTGGTGGACGCACAGTCAACAGGGGGGATCGCCATAGGCCTAGCGATGTCGGCTCCTTCCCGCAACCATGCACAGTGTACGACTTGTGCCTCTACGATCGGCTCTCCACCTAGTCGACACAAGCCTTGCGTGACACTTTGGGGCGCGAATGAGGCGTGCAGTTGCACCATCACCACCAGCCTATGGCAGCTCCCCACCAAAGACGTTCGACAGCGGTCATTCTGTCGGCGCTTCTGACTGGCCTAATCATGACGGCAGCATGATGGTATCTTGCATGCTTGCGTGTCGTCTTTCTGTACGTGTACTTATCTGCCTCCTGACTGCTGGCTATTGGGTGTTTGTTGGGACCATGCGATCAAAGGGACAAACTCCGGCGACACTACCTTGGACAAGGCGTCTGCACAGACTGTTCCTGTCGACCAACATCTTCTGGATTCTTGGAAGGTCGCAAGGTCTGCCCAAACAAGTAAAGTGAGGCTGGTCAACATGAATAGCACGTCCCACTGCCCTGACTAACATACAGATGCCCCACCACAAACGCCCACCCACCATCAACCCCGCCAAGCTTCCTGTATCCTTTATGGAATTCTACCAAGGTCAAGAACGATACTACTCAGAAATTTGCCATCAAATCAGATGAAGAGCATCGGCCTGATGGTCTAGTGGTATGATTGTCGCTTCGTAAGCTTGCCCCGCCGCCACCAACATCCAACCAACATCGTCCTAACAACCATCTAGGGGTTTTTCTACCTGGATACAGTGTATCTGTTATGTGACAGGCCCCGGGTTCGAATCCCGGTCAGGCCCTTTGCATCCTTTTTGCCTTTTTTTTCTTTGATGGTGCTTCTGCTATGGCTTCGCGTGTGTAGTTGCCATCTTCTTTTCTGTGGCTTCGGGTGGGGGGAGGTGGAGGTATGGCACTGCCTTTCATTTTGCTCGGCTTACGGAGCGCTGTTGATAGCACAAGCGAACATCTTTTTTGTTGTAGTCACATCGAGGAGAAGCAACATGACAAGTGGAAAAAGAAAGTGCACATTTTTAAACTTTTTTTCTACGCCTTAGCAAGCCACACGTGACTTGCTTTGTGCGCTCATTGTCTCTGACTGTTGCGGCTAACATATCACATTTACTACGGGTACAGTGCAAACGCCCAAAGGTACATTTCGTGTATGGTATCTGCAATCATCTAGACGAAAGAAAAAAACAGCACCTTCCACATCGCCTTAGGTAAAACTCCCAGATGTTGTTCAATCCCAAGCCCAAAGGGGTATAAGTCAACCCTGCTTTCGCGCCATGAAGCAATGAAAGTGGTATATAAGCGCAGTACATACAAGGAAGCGACAGAAAAGGCGGTAACGCAGCAAAGAAAATCCAGGTCATAAACGTGTGACAAATACGGTCAAAAGATCCACCCTGAAAGGAGGAACGTGTAACAAGTCGTAGAGTTGAAGAACATCATCGGCCATCATAAGAGTCGCTCACCCACCCATTGTTGTTGCCTGCATACATGGGCTGTTGGTTACTCTGCTGATAGTCGTTTTCCTCCTCGAAATACTCTCCTCCACTCGAAGCATCGAAGCTACTGCGCCCGCTAATGTCACCATCTTCGTCAGGCGGTCCAGCAGGAAGCTGATCCCACTGGATACCTGCGAGCGCAGGGTATTGCGCCAGAAGAGCGGCAGGCAAGAATGGCTGTGGCGCCTGCATACCACCAGCCTGGGGGAATGGCTCAAAGCCAGGCTGTCCAGGCATCATACTGTTGAAGTTTTGAGCGGGCATCGGTGCAAACATGCCATTGCCATTGTTCATCTGCTGATTCTGACCGTTCCATTCACCCTTCTCGCGTGCTTCTTCTTCCAGCAAAGGTCGAATACAAACACGACCTGCTTCGGACCGGAAGTGCCGACCAAGAGCATCTGCGCGGGCGAAGCGCCTGCCGCAGCCCCAGCTGTTGCCGTCCTTGAGGTTACCACGGCAGACAAACTTCTTCTCTCCAGAGTGGAGACCCTCGTGTCTCTTTCGGTCGTGCTGGCGCGCAAACGCCTTGCCGCAAACACTGCAAACAAAAGGGCGCTCGTCTGTATGTGTGCGTAGATGCGATCGGAGATTGTATGCTCGTGTAAAGCGCTTTGGGCACAGAGTACACTGAAACGTCGCTGGGTGTTTTTGCGTACGCTTAGGGTTCGAGCCATCGGCAGGCGCGGGTCGCGTGGGGTCTGCGAGGTCTAAGATGTAGTCGCGATTGGGCATGCTCGATGTGGACGATCGGCGGGACGATTTTCCAGAGGGTGAAGGGGAACGAGACTTTGCAGCATTGGGAGAAAGTGATCGATGAACGCCCGAGCCAGGAGTAGAAGCGCGCGAGCTGACACTGCTGAAAGGGTCAGATTTGGCACGAGACCTGTTCCGACTACGTGCTGTCGTGGTGTTAGCATAACTCATACAATGCAACTTAAGCTACTTACATCGGTCGGGCGGGCTCAATGCATCCAACTGGGGTTCAGCTTTTGGTGGCTCGAAGCTTGCTTGTCGTGAGGGCGGTGCGAAGTCAATGTTGATTTCTGGTGGTGACATTGCATCTGCTTGGCCAAATTCAGGCATAGGCTGGTTCAGTAATGGGAATGGCTCCGAGTTCTGGCTAGAGAAGCCATTCACACCTTGAGGCGCATAGGGGTTCATGCTTCGGTTGAGGCCAAATGTATCCGGCTGGAACTGTGGCAGAGCCTGTTGATTCTGGGGCAGCAGACGAGGTGAGATATTGGGGGTGTTTGAGGCGCTGATGTGCGCATTGCTGTTGTTCAGGTTGAATCGGTCAAACCCAGGAACGGGGTCCTGAAATAGCTGCGGGTCATGTTGCGCGTGAAGGAGAGGTGACGGCTGGTCGTTATCGAAGCTATCATGCTGGTGTAAGTATGGCGAGTTGTGCGCCGAAGATGCGACATCTGAGTAGCCAGCGTCACTGCCTCCTCTGGACCTAGGTCCTCCGAAGCTTGCACTCGCCATCTGACCCCATTCTGAAGTTTGTCCGTAAGCTGCGCTGGGGTCAAGCGACGTGTGTCGCGAATGACCTGGGGATCGGAATGCACCGTGAGCCATGTTGGGCGAAGCATGCGGACTTGAGCCTTGGTGATTGTTCATGTTGGGAAGAAGGTGGGGTGGTGTCGGCGCGTTATGCGGTGCGGCTGCCATCTGATGCATGAGATCTGAAGGGTTGACGGACTGATTCTGCTGCGACTGCGTGTCGAGAATGTGAGGATCAAGCGTCTGGCCAAGGTACGAAGACAAGGACGGGTTTTGCCCAAGGTCGTTTGTCTGGAAGAAGTTGTTGAAGTCGGGGTTGTTTGTGTTTGCTAGATCGAGGGGGTCAGGCGAGATGTTGTTATTGCTGCCTTGGGGGCCAAAATGCGGTGTGTTGCTTTGCGAGAGACTCTGCGAGGCCTGCAGGAAGCTTGGATCGGAAAAGGCGGTTTGCTGGGAGAAGGACTGGCCCTGGCTTGCAGTGAGGAACTGTGGGTTGCTCAACCCCGCGCTTGTGACGGCGTAGGAGGAAGGGTCCTGGATGGCGTCGAAGCCCAAGACGGCGTTGGGCTGATGCTGGAATGGCGGCTGTGAGGCGGGGGAGGGGGAGTGGTCTTTATGAGCATGCTGGCCAGCTGAGGGGGAGCGCCCCCGTTGCTGGATGTCCATGATGTAGGTATTCGCGTTCCTAACAATAGGTGGGATGTGGAGGGAGTGAGCCCTGAGAGCCGCGCTTGGGCCCGCGTGGAGAAGTCAACGACACCAAGAAACAGGCACGACCGCTGAATGGTCCAAAGTCCGCCAGGAACGCGCAATGTACTCTCTTGACTGGCTTGACTGCTGGGGCTGGTGAGTGTGAAGGAGGCGCAGTGTCGTCGTCGGTCGCAGACACAGCCCACCTCACGAAGAGCAATGTCGCTCGAAGCGGTCTAGTCTGCTATTATTAGCCCCGCGATGGAAATCCCACTGCAAGAGTTCTCTCGTGAGTTCCCGCGTTTCAGTCGCTTGAGCAGTGAAACGGTCAGGCTGGGTGAGGAATTATGCGTTGTCCTTGAAGACGTTGAACGGACCCTGGAGGAGAGGTAGGTTGCTTGCCGTGGTCTTGTGCCGATACGAGCAACTCAAGACGCACAGAGAGAGAGAGCGAGAACGCGCGCGCACAAGGACAAGACACGCCGGCGGAAGATGACTGGTATCGTGGGAACGACAGCGGGCTGATCTGGCAGCGCGCCGTTGGTTTGGGAGAGCTGAGCTGAGCTGACCGCTACCCGACAGCTGTGACGTTTTACAGAATCAGTGTGCTAGATGCTCCCACCGCCCCAACCTTATACACCTAGGTCGCTTCTGGTCTACCATGTACTGGTAAATGACAGGTGTGAATTTGGGCGGGCATCTCACTTGGCCCACGCTCCAGCCAGCTGCAACCAGTGGTCGCCGTCAGAATTGCAGAAGACCAGTATCGCCGAACCGCCATGAAACGGTCGGCATCAACCTGACCGGCGGCAAAGCTGCACGTGCAAAACCGCAGATTTGATTTCACGGGTCGCGCTACTTCTTGGCAGAGGGCGTCCAGGGCCGGTGGGTGATCCTTTGTGCACTGCCTCGCTTCCACACACATGTCGCAAGGCACACTCCCCCAAGGCTGATTACCACGTCCCCACCATTATACGTACATACACCAAGCCCTTATGCCCTTTCTGGCAAACTATGTGCAACACAACGTCCCTTCTGCAGCAGTATATTTATAGCATTTGTCCTTCGGGCAATTACTTCTTGGAACCATGTCTGTGCACACGTAATGTCCTCTCCGTGTGCTGCATCTACTACACAATTACACGGCAACGACGCACCGGCCCAGGGTCCAATGACCTAAGTCTCGATGGTATTGATCTTTACTGCATAACCCACTACCTTATCTTGGATTACGAAGCTGCTATGGCCTGGCCCCGCCTTCTCTTCGTGTGGCGAGAAAGGCTACACGTATTGACTTGGTCCAAAACAAAAGTCTTCTTGTCGGCCATGGGTATTATCCAATATACTGTGTAGTTGCCCGTGAAAAATGAACCGATGCCGATGGCACCCTTGGCGGGTTTAACCAAATTTCAGTCCTTGGGCAGGATCCCACCTCCCGTCTTGCGGAGGTCCGCCCGAAGGCCGAGGATTGCCAGACGCTGTAGGGGGGCCACCAAACCGTATCCCTACTTCTGGAGTCCACATGCCCGCAGTCGGAGGCATGCTTGCCCTCGTAGGCGTTGGTGCAGTCAGTGGCTCTTCAGCATGTGCACTTGCGCCATAGTGGGGATCCTGTGCGTCGGCCTGCTTCTGTTGCTGCAGTGAGCTTGACGCTGCTTGCTGAAGACCGAGGGAGCTCATCCGCGTAGTAAGATCGCTATCTGTCGTCAGTACAGAGCAATAAACCACTGACTGCACCAACATACCTTTCCAGATGTGATGCTTCGGACTTGCGGTTGTAGGCAAAAGTCCGCGCTTCATCCCTGAACCGATTCACAATCTTGGCAAGGTCGTTGTAAAACTTGCGGCCAACATCAAGGTTGGAGATGATTTCCTTGTACTTGAAGTATGCGTTCTCCAAGTTTTGCAATGCCTGTTCACGTTTCTTAGTAGACTGGTCTCCGCGACGAGCGATCAAAAAGGCAGCGTTTGCGTCTTGTAGCCGTTTGATCGCCTCGGCCTGTTCCTTTTCTTCTTCTTGAACCATGTCCAAGTCAGCATCGTACATCTGTAGTCGCTTATCGAACAAGCCCTCAAACTGTACAGCCTCGATCGTCTGCATAGGATACTCCCGCTCTAAGCGAGCGGCTTCGCGCAGCAGCTCCGGGTCTAATGTCTCGTCAGGGTTTGGTCAGCGACATGGCAGTGCAACACCTACTTATGTCATCTTGTTTCGCCTTGGTCCTCAACGCCTCAATCTTTCGCCGCCGTCTGCTCTCAAGTCGACTCACTTCATTGAAGCTGCCTCGTAACTTGACGGCTTCACGTTCTACATCTCCAGTAATGGCAGGTCTCCGGCCACTGGGCACATAGTTCTCCAGTTCATGGTCGGGTCCACTGAGTAGCTTGATGAAGTATTCATTTTCCTTGAGCTTTGTCTTTACAATGTTGTCGCTGTTTGTTGCAGCCTTGAAATAGCCATCAATTTCAGCAATCTGAGCGTGTAGTTTGGGCGCAGCCTGCGCGGCAGGTGGTCGGGTCCATTGCTCAGTGCCAAATTTTCGACGTGCGCCTTCATCCTCTGCAGCTTCTGAGCGCAGGATGTCGACACCTTCCTGGTAGATAGCTTGGTCAGTATACATGAGTTTCTTGGTGTCTTCCATGGAGCGTAGGAGCCGGTTGATGCCATCCTGTTGGCGTATCTCATCAGCGTGAGCAACCAGACCTGGCGGCAAGCCCAATGGCTTCTCGAGAGCTTGGAGCGATCCTGGCAGGTTCAAGCTACGGAGTACCTCGTGAATCTTGTCTGTCAACGCTTCCAGCTGCTCAACAATCTGGCCGTTGACCAATCGATCGCGGCGATCAACGTAGATGCTTGCTGCCAGGTGCACTGAGTATGGTACCAGTTTGGAAAAGAGTGCTGGGCCGAGCTCGCCATGCTCCCCTAGCATTGAGTTGGACTCTGCAATCTCCTTTGGAACCCTTGCAACTACCATATTTGCTCTGTCCAGTATCTTGAGTTCTGCCTTTGGTGGAACGGGTAACAGGTATATCATGTCGTTGTCTTTTTCGGCGCGCTTCAGGTCTTCGGTTATGCGATTCTTCAAGCCGTTCAGATCAGCCAACACAGCCTTGTTGATGTACCGTTGTTCTTTGAGGGCTTCGTTAACGCATGTGAGACTGTCGCGTAGCCTTGCAACCTCTTCGCCATACTTGCGCTTCTCGAGAGAGTCGCAAGCTGCACGGTACTGGGCAGCGGCAGCAAAATGATGGTGCTTTGCTGTCATGTGGTGTATCCACTCGCTGCTGATTGCATCGGATTGTATACCTGCGTCCCCTGCTTCATTATAGAGATCCGACACGCGTGCGGCTAGCTTTGCAATCGTGGCATCTTTCAGTCCATCTTTGACCGCTTTCTGCCAGAAACACTCCTGGGCCTGAGCCAGCAGAAGCTTCTCCAAGCACTCGAGTGTCATAAGATCCATATCCTCTGGAGGTTCGGTCCGAAGATCGGGCAAGATGTTGTTTCTCAGGTGGGACAAAATGCCGGCGCCGAGACAGAAGTTGTTGGCGGCCGCTTTCAGCCCGTCTGGCGTGCTTCGGTTGGACGACATTGCCAGTTGGGAGTACATGGCGGCGAGGTTGAACATGATGTTGGCGAGTTCGAATCGGAGATTATTGCGCGATGTTGGGCGGCTCGTGTTGTATCCCAGCGCAGGATACCAAGGGAACTCGACGCCGATATCGATGGGAAACTTGCCGCTCAGCCATATCAGCTGCGCGGCGTATTGCTGCAGCTTGGGGATGTTGCTCGGATGGGCTTCCTGAGCATGTGTGGCGACGGATCGGAGCCTCTCGAACGTCTCGATGTCCTTGGTGAACATGTCCGGGTGCTGGTCATATTTGGACGAGATGTACTGCTTGACGGCATCGCTGAGGTTGACCGAGTGCGAGCGTCTGAAGGGAAGGAAGAGGATGTTGCTGGCCATTTGGTAAGCAGAAGGACATGTCGAGGCCTGCGTGGTACCTACGAAGCCATGGCAGAGGAATGTTTTTTTTGGCTGGCATGGACAGCACAAGCTCTGCCCAAAGACGTCACCGCCGCAGTCGCAGGCCAGCTCAGGTCCCCGCGCTAGCCAACGTGGGGCCGCCGCTCAGTCTCAGGGTTCAGCATCAGGAACAAGACAAGATTAGCACGCGACATGGGGCCAGATGATGCTGGGCGACTCTGCGTTTCTCTGCTTGGCTATAAAGGAAACAAGTAGACCTTGCAACATGCGAGCAGCGCGAGAAACCGTTTGGTACCTCATGGGTTATGTCTCCGCAGCCTGATTATTGGGCGTTTCTGATCGGACCGGTATTCAGTACTTATTCCCATCTCAAGTCTGTCCGGACGACACGGAGCATCGCATCACCATGACACTCGTTGCTGATGCTCGCCACGCGGAGAATGCGGAACGAGCGACAGTTTTATTTACAGAGGCACGGCAGGGGACACGGTGTTGTCCAGAGGATCAGCAATGGCACAATTTCCATTCTGGGCCCAAGGACGTTCTCCGTGAGCAAGTTTCACCCCACTAAATTGTCCGACCCTCAAACCTAAGATGAGAAATGCACCTGGCTGAGGCGCAACAGGTTCCACCTGCCGGACTGTCATGGCAAAGGTTGCATGTGTCAGCGAAGCACGACCACAATCTATTGCAATCTAGCCGAATTGCACCATTGTCTTGAAACTTGCTCATGTCCCTTGGTCAAAGTCCCTACCTACGCTAGCGCGCGATGTAGTCGATTATATATACCTCTTGCGTGACCGCTTCATGATTGCTAACATACAACAGCAAAATCTCGGCAAATCCACCTTAGCCATCAAGACCACTACCACCATCCCTCCAAGCAAGCCTATATCACACACCTACAACCTACAAAATGACCCACACATACAAGTTCAACGTTGCCATGAGCTGCGGCGGCTGCTCTGGCGCCATTGAGCGCGTGCTTAAGAAGCTCGAAGGTCAGTATCTTGCTCAGCACCAGTTGCGCCACCACAGTCTCTAACAAGCATGCAGGTGTTGAGTCGTACAATGTCTCTCTCGAGAACCAGACTGCCGAGATTACCGCTGCCGACTCGCTCGACTACGACACCGTTCTGGAGAAGATCAAGAAGACCGGCAAGACGGTCAAGTCGGGCGAGGCCGACGGTGAGGCCAAGGAGGTCTAGGGCAGAGCATGCGCCGCCAACGGGCAATGATTTTTTCAGTACATTTGTTTTTTTTGTTTCTTTTGGACAAGACGCGGTGAATATTACTACGGTCGCATTGTGAGTAAGCCTTTGTGCTGCCGCGACGGCCCTGTACACCTCGAGCAACGTATACATAGATGTTGCAATTGAATAAGGATACCCCGCACCATAATATACGTACATATACATGATGGCCTGTGAAGTGCAACGCATCATTTTGCAGAGACTCCAGCAGACGCAACCCCATAAGCCATACGTCAGAGCTGTAGTTTGACGTCGTATTGCACGCCGTATTGCGCGCCGTATTGCGCACCGCCTGCTCGCGGCGTCTCGGTGTTCCACCAGATTGCTTCTGCCCCAAGCGGCGCGGCGAGGTCACATGCTACGAGGTGAAGCCGGGTCGCCGTTCCTGCCTGGCCGCCCACAACGCCCAGTGCCATACTGGTCGCCATGGCATCTGCAACCCTCGTCCTTCCATGGCAGCTGACCATACTCACCTCCGACTCTTCCCTTTACCTCCGTTTTTAGGCCCCTTCGGACCAGATTCGAGTTAGGCCATGGTTCCTGAATACGCGATTACGGTTCGGCGCTGCCGCTGATTGTGCCGCCTACCCAGAGTCATGGTCCATTGACATGGTCGCAAATGGTGATGCCTAGCATCCTCAATCTCTCGGTACCACTGCAGCATCAGGACGGCACATAGGCAACAACATTATGCACCAGACGCCCCCCAAAAATAACGGCATCTATACCTAGGCACATTGTAACTGCTTGTCTTAATATGAAGAAAAAAACCAACGTATGAATGAGTGCAAGTCCACCAGACAACGTCATGTCTAGAGTTAATGGTGGAGGTCGGGAACTGTCGGTTCGCGAACGGGCCCTAACCGGAAAGTCATCAACCTTCCCAGGGGCTGAGCCGCATTGCAATTCACCAATGCACATCATCAGTATAGCGCAAGAGCACCATGTAAGCGCGGCATTTATCTCCGTATGACGCTTGGGCGTGGCGTCTGCTACCCTTGCCAACGTTACGTGGATTTGAGTGATGCAGGATGGCTCATCACCTACGTAGTGTGTGATATAAAGCTCTTCCTCAGGCCACAAGGCGAGAATACATTATTCACACCAGGCCTTACAGCTTCGGAAGTTTCAGTCTAGCCTACTTTACATTCAAATCTCTTCTCAGTCCTTCCTCACATCCTCATGACGTCTCCCACAGGAAATTCTAGTATTTCCTTTCCAAGCCAAGCGGACCTCTTCTATTATTGCACCACATCATCGACCTCGCAAGAAAACCTCGATATTCACTATGCACCACCGTCAAGATCCTCACTGAAAATCGGTGTCGTCATTCTCGGTCAAGTCCAATTGCTCGACTTGGCCGCTCTCGACCTTCTCGCCATGATTAGCAAAAGTCGGATCAGCAAATGCAACCCCACGGCCGCAGCACTGGACCAAGCCGTGGACGAAATCGACATTCGATACGTTAGCATGACGGGAGAAGGCAGTTTCCCCGTCACAGCTGGCTCGCGAATGCCGGTGACGGTGAGCTAAAACCTTCGATATCGATCCTATAAAACCACCACCCACCGAACCCGACATGCCTTTTGTGTCCATACTCCCTCCCTCCCCCCGTTACACCACGCTCTCCCAACCAAGAAGAAACCGCCTTTTTGGCACCGCTGGATTCGCCCGGTCTTGGCTACTCTTTTTTTACCATATCAAAGTAGTCATCTCTGACAAGTCTGGCACGGGAGAGATAAAGGTTAACACGATCCCCTCACACCCCCTTCTTCTCCCTCCCAAAAAACATGTATATCAACAAAAACAACTGACTCATTCCAACCACAGAACTCCTTCACCAACGCCCCCCAATTCGACATCCTCCTCATCCCGGGAACCTCAATCCTAACCAACCTCCCTCCCCCGGCCTCTTCCTTCCTCACCTCCCAATGCCTCAACACAAACCTCCTCGCCATCATGACCATCTCCTCAGGCATCGCCCACCTAGTCCAAGCAGGGAGTCTCCACGGCACCCGCGTTGCAGCGCCGCGCTCCCTGCTACCTTGCTTGCAACACCGCTTTCCGGAGACGGAATGGCAGTATGCGCCTTGGGCGCGGCACGGTAAGGTTTGGAGCTGCAACTCGCCTGTTTCCGGCCTGGATATGGTGGTGGAGTGGATGCGGGAGTATTTTTGGGATCGCCAGGAGGCTCTGGCTTGTGTGGTTGGGGTTGCCGGTGTAGGCAGTTTGTACGAGTATAGTCATTGTGATTATTGAACTTTGGATTCCTGCGCATGAACTGGGATTTGTACTCTTTCTTTCTTTTTCTTTGGTAGAGGCAAACTCTCTACTCTTTTACGAGACTTTTGGGGCTGTACTTTACATCTTTTCCTTTTTTTAGGGGGGGGGGGGCTTCACTGGATCGTAGCGCCGGGTTTTGGCTGCTCTCTGGAGGAGATGTAACATTATTATAGGTTTTGCTAAGACAAGGTATGTACACTATCATTTTCATTTTCTTCCTCATTTTTTTTCAATGTGTTGATTCACATAGTACACACTGCGGTAGTAGCACTAGACGAGGATAGTTACCTGAAGCAGATTCGATTCAGGAACTCTTGTAATTATCTTTCACTATTCCATCTCCATTGCATAAAACAGGTTTCGTTAAATCATACATATATATCCTCTGGTATGAAGAAATCACATCCGTACCTTCATTCCCTTATTCACCTCACGTTGAGATCCTAGAAAAGCTACTGCCCGTCTTGTAGGAAGAGAGCAGAGCATAGAATCTACTCATACGAATGCATCAGCGCCATGACCCTAGCAAAATCCTGCCTTCGCCATAAACTCCGCTTTTTCCGCTTCCGCTTCTCTTCTTCTCCCTCTTCCTCTTGATGTGTAATCCCGTCGGAAGAATCAGAGCTGAAACTCGAACGGATCATAGTTCCCGCTCTGTTAGCGCTAGATCTTGCATCGTATTGACGGATACGGTCAGCAACAAGAAGAGCTTCTTGTGTGGCGCTGTCGAGACTTTCGTGATTGTTTTGGATAGAGAATGCCGGGGTGGACAAAGGGTTGAGGGCGGCGGTGGTAAGGGCTTGGTAGTGAACTGCTAAGCTATTGGCTTCAGTGCTGGGTCTGGGTAGTATATAGTGAGATGGGCGATCGATTTCATCATTGGAGTTGCTTCCTCTGTTTAGAGTGGGTTGTGTTGTAATACTGGTTCTGGGAACGATGCTATCAAGCCATTCTTGAGTCGTTTGATTAGAACACACAGTACCGTCGACATTATTCCGCGTAGCAAGGCCTGCTTGGAATCGATCCGGCGTATCGGTCGGGTTGGAGATTGAGGCAATTTCAATTCCGGGATTAGGTTTATTCCGCCGCTTTGTAACGATAGATGATTGAGATCTACCAGTATCATTGCTTACCGCTGGCGCGCTGAAGTACTCATTCCTTCCAGAGTTTTTCGTTTCAAGGTATCTCTCGGGATTTAGGCCTTCAATTTTTCTCATTCCATTCTCTCTCTCCCTTCTACATCCTGTTCTCTCTTTTCCTGACTTTGAAGAATATGACCGGGGCCACCCATTACTATCTGCACTCATACTAATCTTTGTCGGCTCATTATTGTCTAGGTCTACTAATCGATGGTACTGTGAATCAGATTTGGATCCAGTTTCAAAAGGTGAAACCAAGACAGAGCGTGACAGTTTTCCTGCTTTCAAAAGCACAGAACGAAGCGAGGTTTGATGTTTTTGGATAGTGGCCGACGCGGCAGGTTTTGGTGATGTGATAGCAGCGGAAGGGCCAACTGTTCCCGGGTGGCGCATCTGTTCATTCGGGTGTTGAGGAGAAGCATGAATGGGGCTATGACAAGGCAAGTATCGTGATGATACAGCTAGAATCTTGGGAGATTGTAGACTTGAGTCTATGATGGGCTCTAACTTGAAGCGGCTATCCAAATCTCGTACTGTCGTTGCCTTGGTGGTACCGTCTTCAGACCTGGCCGTGATCAGATTATGTTTTTGTTTGTGTGATTCTTCTCGGTACACGAGGTTCTCCTCGCACTCATATTCTGTTTCTCCAGATGGCCGCTGCTGCCTTTCTGTACATCGAGTCTCTCGATCACTTCCACCTTTTCGACAAGCACTAGAACATTCATTTCTAGGTCGGTTGTTGGGCCTACGGTCCTCCTTCTTATTACATACAAGCGATTTGACCCCACGACTCTGCATTCCTGCATACAGGGACAAGTTGGCATTTCGATGTTGAGTTTGAACGCTTTTGGGAGGCGGCCCTAGTAGAAATCGAGGTGGTGGTGGAAGATTGTCTTTGTGCCATCTCTTCTCATCTCTGGGAGCGATTTTGCCGTTGCCTGCAAGGGGATTATAGTGACTATTGTAAACTGGAGTGCAGTTTGTGTCGGCAAATTGCTGTGTTCTCGTTTGCGAGTTGGTGTCTTTTGCATTACTTCCGCTAGTATAGGTAGTAGATGGCCTGTTTTTGACACTGTCTACCACATGCAAGTCTGTTTTAGATTGACTTGCAAGCAACCGGGAACGGATAATAGGCGGGGCTTGATCGATAGACCGTCCTGGATAAGTGACTGTGGATATGTCATGGGGTATGACGTCTTTGTAGGGGATGAATTGCAGAGGATAAGCATCGGTTCGTGGGTTAGATACTTCAGTGTCAGCTACTTTCCAAAGCGATTTCAATTTGTTCCAGTGACCACCATGTAGCCGACTGATGGATGATGACTTCTCGCTCACAGATGGAGCTTTGTACTTGTTGGTTGGCTGAGAACTTGGTGAAGAAGACGATAGCTGTGTAATGAAGTAATCACGTGTGTTTGAAGGGATGTAGTTGCCATAGACGTCTCTCCCATTGTTCAACGGCGAAATTGGGCTGACTGACTGAAGAAATGGGCTGTTGGATGGTGTATACTCGCGATTTCCTGTCAATGGCGATCTAGGTGGAAACAGTGATAACGCAACAGGCCTAGGGGGGAAGGCGCGATCAGTGCCCCTGCTGTCCGACCTCAAAAAGTCAGCCATAGGAGGTGAAGGATTCAAGAATCCATGTTCAAGCCAGTCAGATACTTTGTCAGTCAAGTTTTCGCTACGATAAGGAGATGCCAGCGAAGAGTCGTTGGTGAGGCCCAATCCGATTGCATTGACTGTGGAGGTTGCGCCATGGCGATTGCTCAGTTCTGTAGCGGTGTGGCTCGATTGCTTGACACTTTCGTTGTTCACCGCAATGCAATCTTGTGACCTACTCTGGTTTCTCTCACTGAAAGCCGCCAGGTGTGGCAACAATCGCACTGGATGCAGTGGCTCTGAATAATCGCCAGAGAAGTTTACTTCGAGTCCAGTCCTGCTCTTCTGAGGTTCACCCAGGCCACCCTCTTCCTCACTGCGATCCAGCCTTGTCTTCGAAACCATTGCATTGCTGCTATCCCAAATCTCCCAGGGTTCTGAGTCTTGATTGCTGCACATTTTGTTTCTCTCATAGATTTCGCCGGGCAGTTTCTGCAGCGTGTCCGCCAGGGCAAAATCGGTTTCTTTAGGTGGGACTCGCGAAACAGAAGATGAAAGACTGCTAAACATGTTTGCAGTGTCTGACTGCATGGTGTATAGCGTCAGGTGATACGCGGTGTCATTCTGTTAATGGATATATATTGATAGGGGGTGGGGTCTCATGTGATTCTACGGAAGAAGTCACTTGGGTCATGAGGAAGGTGCGCTAGTATTGGGGATAGGACAGCAAACGCAAAACATCGACTTTATTAGCAAAGCTGTAGATTTGACTGACACGATCAGCCCTAAATAATCATTTACGAGGCAAAAGCTGCAGACAAGACTACTGACTACTTAGGAAGGGTGAACCTACACAATATCGCCAAGTGTGTTGTTACCGGGAACACCAGTCTCAAACACTACCTGCCACATCCTTCACCTTCTGTCCCGAAGACTTGTTCTTACTCCCAAGTCTCCGCATGTTCGCCCTCGGAGCAGTGGGAAACTCCTCTTCTGGAATGAATTTCTCCGGGAACCGCTCCTCATCATCAAGTATGCCCCCATCCTCCAGATACTTGGCCAGCTCTCGCACATTATCACGAAGGTAAGCGATACTTGTGTTCTTCAACTCGTGCGCAGAACTCAACTGCCCGCGCAGTGCTTCCATCCCGCGATTATTGTTCCCTGCAGCGTTTATAGCATCGAGTATCGGCCGCAGACTCACATTCGATATCCCATGGTAGGCATCGATACCGTTGGTGTGTAGAAAATTGTTAATGCCATTGTACATGGCGCGAATCTCAGGGACAGTCCAGTGGTTCCGTCGTTTTTCGTGCGCCCAGCTGCTATCTGAGCGGCGTTTGATCTGGTTGATCCACTTGTGGTATGCGGAGACCCAGGCTTTATTGTTGGGGTCGGTGTTTTTGATCCGCGTCTCGCCGACATAGATCCCTTCGTACTTGTAGGTGCGGGCGTGAAATCGACGAAAGACAAATTTCGGAGTCCAGAATTCTGTTTCGTCATCTGCAGTTCGCTTCCATCGCCATGTGGAGACCCTGATCCAGGGAGAATAAGTAGCATTGTTCTCAGCTTTGGGCTTCTGGGGAACCTTGTATGCTATGAGCTCAGGAACGAAAAGAGTTTCGTGTTCATCGTTCTTGTCTTCTTCGGCCGACTCGCGCTGCTCAGGCAATATGTCTCTTTGTGTGTACCATCCGCTACCACCGGGCAGCTTGAGATGGAATACGGCTTTGATTTTAGTTGCATCCGTTTCGTGGGGCTTGAAATTTTCTTCTGGCCATCGTGGTTTGCTTATGAGTTCGCGGTCAATGTACGGCGCTGGATCATCCGACAATTCGCTGTCACTACCTTCGACCGCCTGGGGTAATGAGTCGCCACTGGAGTTGAACGACTGATCTGTACTTCGTTCTTCATCGTCTTGTACGTTGTCGATATCGACACAGTTAGGTACCTCTGGAAGCCTCTTCAACTTTCCATTGATTGGTGTCGACACTCCGCGTTGATGGGAAGTCTCATCATGCGAGTCATGTTCTTCCGTATCTTCTTCCTTGCTAATGCTGTAATCAGAAGGAACTGATATATCGAAAGTTGCATCGAGCTCTCGTAGAGGTTCTACGGGGATGTAGTGTGGCCTGTACAAAGTGATATAGTGACGAAGTGCCTAGTTGAAGTATGAGTGAGTTTGTACGTACAAACATCTCGGAAGGAAAACAATCCCATAAAACACAAAAACAAAAGGTCCTTGCTGCTTCTATCTTGTTCTACGTGTTGACGTACAACATGGTCGAAAGAGAGGCTATAGTGGAACAGTTTGCCGGTGCTGAGAGTAATGCCACTTTTGGAATTCACTGCCACATTTATAGTTTGGCCGAGTTTGATAAAGCAATGAAACTAAATTTGTTCGTCGCGTGGGCTACTCGTGACTTGAACGGATAAAAGATATATTGTGATGGTTTCAGTAGTAGTCATATATACGTTGAACATGACCACCAGCGCAATGTTAAGCTGCGTAGCACCAGACACGTTTTTTATCCATTCTTACATAACGCGCCACAGGCAGTGTGATGAAGACTGAATCTTTCTATCAGATCACCAGCTATCATCTCGTACGGGAAATTCATTTTGCCATGCACTATCACGAGCAGAACTTTTCTATTTCGGGCGCACGTTTTTCCGCTAGGTGACGGCTAAGATGTATTTGCGATTAGGGAAAGTGTCATGAGAGCTACCGTTCGGTTGTTCAAAACTTTCCTTTCACAGTGATTGATATACTGGCGATTTTGTAGCTTTGGAAAACTAGTGCGTGCAAACAATCTCCTGTGACATGGTGTTGGCCATGACACAACCGATGCAATCAATCACACTCCCTGAACTCGGAATGAGGGATATCTACTGCCATAGTAGCGAGTATAGGGTTCAAAAAGGCGCGAAAACTAGTGGAATGACTTGAGTTGCGAGTTCTGCTCAACCATGTACTATTCCCCTTCAATCACTTATCTCCTATCAAATCGCCACTTCTCACATTACTGTATACGTATATCGAGTAATTATCTTCTATACGAGCGTGGATTTTATTCTCACACATATGGACAACAAACATCGTTTTTTTAAGCCAAGTGAGGTCTGTTTTCATGCCAGTCCACAAACCCAACTCCAACGGCACGCTTACATGTAATTAGAATCACCTTTTCTTAGCTAATTGACAAACACATTTCTATGTGGATAGCTCGCTCTATGTAGCAAAAAGTCTCTAGCACTACTTCTTGCTCAGCGCGGATTGTATTTCGCGATCATGGAATACGGCCTACCTATGTGGTTATCTCGAATGACAGTGGTTGCTACAGACCACGTGATACATGGGTTGTGCGGGTCACGAGCTTCACGCGTGCCACCGCCCACGTGGATTGTCGAGCCAGTAGCATTAATTTGTGCTGATAGCGCAACAACGGTATATCGACAGAGCATGGATGCGGGGCATATGTAAGAGCGCAAGAAAGTTTCCTTGCAGTTCCTGGTGCTAGCGGCTCGTTCCGTCAAGCGCGACAGCAATGACGTACTGAACCCTCTGTTATTGGACCAGGAAGGCGTTGCGTACTTAACGTCTGCCACCCCTGTCCAAGTACATACTTACTACATACTATGCACACGATAAAAGGACCGTAAACGCTGGAACGCGCAATAAATGACATACTTCATGGATGCACAAGAGATGCAAGTCATGGCGCGAGAGGATCAGTCCGGATCAATTTTTCTGACTGGCAAGAGTGCCATCGACGGCGTTGTCGTCCGATTCAGAGTAGGATTACCCAAAGCTGTGTACTATGTCATTTTGGAGGCGTGCATACACTGTAGAGGTGTTTTTGAGGTGCCGAGTTTAAAATCGACGATGAAATTAGTGAGCGGAGGCTGAGTGTAGAAAGGTGAGATTCTCGAGGAAGGGCAGAAATAAGACGATGCTACACTATTAGCTACCCCCACATTCCCCCCACGATATAGCTCATTTCCATATTTGGCGAAGTACTACAACCCCGCATATATGATGCGCAGAAACTACCTAGCAACATGGCACCTGGACACAGCACGCAGGGGAGATAAAATCAACTCCGGATTTAAACATGCCGCCACATCAGTGTTTGGATCACTTGATCCTCTTTGTGCCCGCAGACCCGCAGACGCTACTCCCCCGCGTTCCCTCGTACTTGTCAGAGAATTTCACTCTGACTCCTGGCGGTTTCCATGCCGATGGTGCAACATCTAATGTTCTGATCATTCTCTCGGACGGCTGTTACATCGAGCTGATCTCCTTTGTTCCCACTGCCCCGACATCACTCGTGTCCAGCCACTGGTGGGGTCCTTCTTCCACATTTGTTGGCTGGAAAGATTGGTGCCTGACCAACAGCCTGCCTCCATCCCAGAACTATGATGACGTGAGAGAAAGTCATGGGGAGCCAATTCATGGAGGGAGGAAGAGGGCAGATGGTGTGCAAGTTAAGTGGAGTGTCACGTTTCCGAGAGGAGACAAGGGCGGACAAGACCTAAGGGGACGGGTACCGTTTTTCTGCCACGACGAAACAGAAAGGGGCGTGAGAGTGCCGATGGACAAGGAGAAGACGACGCATGCATGTGAGGCAGTGGGAGTCAAAGAGCTGACGGTCATCGTGAAGGATCAAGATGTGTTTGAGCAGACACGCAAGGTGTACCGAGCCATCATCGGCGATGAAGGCCAGAAAGAGAAATGTGAATCGAGGTTTAGACTTGGCCGTGTGCAGGGCGTGGCAGGGCTCAAGGAGGGCGCAGAAGTTGTGCTGCGGCTCCCGAGAAACGAAGAGGAGGAAGCACGGGTTGCAGAAGGAAGATTCTGGTATGGCGACGTTGTCCTTTACAGAACGGCGGGGCGTGGGGACACGGACAAGACAGGAAAAAGAATGGATGCCGAGGACGGGGACGGGGGAGTGGGCGGGTTGTGGCTGGAGGAAGTGGTAGGGCTGTGAGTTTGCGGCAGTATCTGGTATAGCGAAGACTTGGGGGCCCTTAGTTGTGCGCCGTGTGAATGTGATTTGTTTTTCTGTGGTCTCGACTTGCTTGTGGACGTGTCAGCCGCTGTTTCTTGCGGTCAAGTCGTCCGAAGGCGTGGGCAGGGGACGCGGTGGTGCTTCGGGCAAGAACACCGTAGCCAATCACAGGGCGACCAGACATAAATCCCGACCTTCCCTCGTACGTACAGTAGATTGCCATGACGCAGGCAGTCAAGAACACACCTAATCATCCAAGCTCCGCCCCCATGGTTTCTTGTTCTCGCAACATCACTCACTGCAACCTACAGATTGCCAGTGGCCGGTTCTGATGCAAGACGACCAGCGGCCCATAGGCTCAGCCTCGACTGCACCCTACTCAGCACAATTCAAAGTGGCCATTCCGCGGCTCTCTTCGCGACGCGCTCCGCCAGCAACCACTTCCAAGTCACGTCAGAGAGACCGGGTCCAACTAGCATGCCGCAACTGTCACAAAAGAAGTGGGTCGTCACAACCGCTCCCTCCACCCCAGCTAACCAGACAATTCCAGAAATCAAATGCAGTGGCAGTCTTCCCCGGTGCAACTACTGCGACAAGACCGACAGGCCCTGTGTTTATGAGCGTCCACGGAGAGACCGCCTGGCTCTGTGAGTACCCCGGACCATTTTCGCCCTGCCGTGCATGCCCTGACTCGCACACAGTGCCAATGCACGCAATGATACGCTAGTTTCCATCCTCAAAGACCTTAGTCTACGTCTCGACGGCGATGACAGGCAAAGGGTTGTAGATGCTCTCCAGGATGCAAGTCTTCAACCCCCCCCATGTCCCAGTATCAAGCCAGAACTAACTCGGCCTAGTCCGACGACGAATCCACCCCGCCAGCCTTCACATCCTCTTCTTCTCGCTCATCCGTCGCCTGCCTGTATCAAAAGCATTCTCACTTGCAGCCCACTATTGCTTCTTCCTCTACCCAGGCTCCAGGACCATCAACAGACTCGGACCAATCATCACTACCCCGGTTAGACGGTATCCTCCCGGACGAATCAGACGAATCAGACGAAGAAGCAGCGGCATATCTATTCGATATAGTCGAAGCAGGTTTCCCAAGCCAGGTTTCTGAAGTTCAATGGCTGCAGAGCCTCAAAAATAGAGTCCAGGTTGTCGGGCCCCTCGGCCTGGAACCAACAAGCGCTTCAGTGCCCATGGTATTTCCGACACCTCCGGCCCTTGTCCCATCGCTTGCTTTCACTCCAACCAACCAGGATCCCTCTATTGCTCCTATCACCTATCCTCCCATCACCTATCATCTTGATGACGAAGGTGTCAAGATTATGCATGGCGGCAATCCTTTTGAGCTGCCCTCGGAACAAACTGCAAGCTTTCTCTTCCAGTGTTTCAAACGCACTGTTCAGAGATCTTTTCCGATCCTTCCAGCCATGCTTGAGGCACAGCTGCATCAGTATTACAGCCTGATCCACAGCCACAAGGAAATACAATGCCCACAGAACTGGTTTGCCTTAGTCAATCTCGTCTTCGCCATTGGAGCCAAATTCTCTCATCTTATCCAAGCCGACTGGCGCGCCGACACTCTCGATCATGTTACATACATATCACGTGCTTATCAGCTGCTCGCAATGAATGACTCTGCCTTTGGTTTCTCGACTCCAGTTTTGTCTTCTACTCAGGTAGCTAACGTTTCCTCGGGGTCATTATATTATCGCTAATTGCCCGCAGGCAGCTGGTCTTTTTAGCATTTATTACATGAGTGTTGGTCATTTCAACAGGTAAGCGCCACTATGCATAATCTTCACTGGATCGATGCTCCACTTTATCATATTCTCACATCTGAAATCCTCACATACTGACTATGAATCGATAGAGCCTGGATAATGGTCCGTGGAGCCATGCAGTCTGCACTTTCCCTTGGACTCCATGTTCAGCAGGAGGACCATTCCATGTCTGCAGCCAGACAACAAAGTCGGGTAGACACATGGTGGAGTCTACATGCACTAGAGAGTCTCTTGGGCTCAATCACAGGTCGTCCAAGTACTCTTCCAGGTGACGAAATCACCACCCCTTCATCGAAAGCTTTTTTTGATGCAATATCCGGCACCTATGGACAAGGTGCACCCAGAACAACAAACATGGCATTCCTAGACGCCGACTCCAACTTGCACATAATAACGCAGCAGGTGATATCAAGTCTGTATACCCAGCGAAAATTGGTTCCCCCATGGTCTCACATCCAACGGAAAATGGTTGCATTGGTAGGAGATTTGGATAAATGGGTTGTGGATTGCGTTCCCCACTTCCATTCAGAAAATTGGGCAATGGATTACGCCCAACAGCGCAATAACTCTCTACTCAAACTCCAGTACTACCGCGTGAAGATCTTAATGACACGTCCTTCGCTTCGTCGCATCGAGCGCTCCACAGAATCTGGGTCGGGTGAATTCACCAGCTTGGACCAATCCATGGCCGAGGCATGCATTCAAGCAGCCATCGATGTGGTGGCACTGTTGGGGACAGTGCCTGATATAGCAACTTTGTACGAAAAGGGGCCGTGGTGGACCATTGTTCATAACGGTAAGTCTTCCTTCATCTATATACAGTTTCCCAATACTAACATAAGGGTACACATAGTGATGCAAGCCCTCGCTATTTTGATGAATGCGATTGCATGTCCAGATCATTTTGCCGATTCGTCTTCGTTGTCGGCACACGGTGTACGACAGCTCGTTGGCTGGCTGCTTGCCATGCGTGCGACCAACGTCATTGCGGCGAGGGCACACCAACTTGTGTATTCTCTCGTCAAGACATCAAACCCACAGGTCTGGGTCAGCATAGCAGATGTATTTCCAGACGATATTAGCATGGTGCTGCTGCAGCCTTCGCCGGCCCTCGTCGATCCAAAGTACGTGCCGTGGCCGGCGAAAGAATCGCCAATCGATGCGTGGTTTGAATATGATCTGAACAGCTTCTTTGGCTATAAATACCCTGCTTCAATATAAGGGCATGGTCGATTTTTCAATATTTTGTATAGATTTAGACGGCAACAGACTTGCAAAGAGTCAATGGCGCTACATCAGCGCTAGCTTGGTAGAGTAACTTGCAACAGTATTTCGGCATCGAGTAAAATGTCTGAGAGGATCATGCCTGCAAGAATACAAGGATTGGACGCGCAAAAAGAAAAAGAGGTATCGAGGTGACTATGACGGCTAGTGGATAGACAAGAACTGAGCGTTTCTTTTTTTTTACCCTTGGGAACGGCGAAAAGGTCAGTACAGGATGATACCCGTAAGTACCAATCGCCTTCGTGTAAGAGTAGGGCATCATGATTTGGGCGTTTGGGGAGACGCTTCCGGCTCACCATGTTGCTTTTGCTCCTGAATGATGAAGATTCAATGAATATAGACATGATCAGCAAAGAAGAAAAAGAAGATTCCCACCACTCGAGCCATGAGCTTGCATGGACACATGCTTGTTAACAATTGGTTGTCTTTCATTTCCATTGTGATATTACTACTGATGTCTTAGTAATCCCTGGCAAGCACACGCGTGCATCCCGTGCCAAAAACAACAACAACAACAACAACAAAATACCGCTTTGCCACCAAAACTTCTGAACATAAGTATGCCTCATGTGCCATGTCGAGCTGGGTCTCCCCTCCTATTCACGTTTCCCTAGCTGCGTCGCCCATTTTTTCTGGATCAATCTCTCCAATTATGTTCCTCAGCAAATCAGGCACTATCTGCGCTGCGTCGCCCTGGAAGAACCAATCGCCTTTGTGCAGGCCGCTAGCGGGCACATCGTTTAGATCCATGTTGATGATGGCAACCCTTGCACCCTTTGATCGTGCAAGATCAACGTAACCCGCGGCGGGGTAGACCTTAGCAGATGTACCAATCACCATTATGAGATCTATACCTCGCTTATCTGACATAAACGCGTCGACATCATCTATAACGGATCTCGGTAATGCCTCGCCGAACCAGACGACACCGGGTCGCAGCAAACCACGCTTGCACTCGGGGCAGCGGGGGAGGTGTGAGTAGTCAAGCTCAGGGAGGTCTACGTTTATGTCCGAGATGTCGAGTTCGCGGGCAGCGAGGGCCGAGTCAGTCGTGGGGTCGGACTCGTCGCTAGGGATAGCGAGAGCGGGTACAATGGGGTCGGTAAAGTTGTTGCGCTCAAAGTGCTTGCAGAAGAAGTCCGAGCATTTGACGTCGAAGAGCGAACCGTGGAGGAGCTTGAGTTTCTCAGGTGGATGCTGGGCACGGGGAGAGAGGCCTGTTGGAATCACTGTGAGCTATGAAGATATGAGGGGATGTAAGGACGTCACGAACCGTCGACGTTCTGGCTCAGTGTGATGAACTCGTCCTTTTTGCGTGCCAGCTCGGCAAGCGCATAGTGAGCGGCATTGGGCTTTGCTTTGAGCGCCATATGCCGCCGGTAGCTATAGAACTGCCATACCAGTGCTGGGTCCCGCTCGAATGCTTCTGGTGTCGCTAACGACGTTGCATCGTGTGTCCTCCACAGTCCGCCTGCGCCTCTGAATGTCGGTAGCCCTGATGAAGCTGATAATCCCGCACCCAGCAGTGCGAGAATGCGTGTCGACTTGGCCAAGTGCTGTTGGAAGCTCTCGAGCTCCTCCTGCGGGACCAAGCTCGGTCTGGCGGCCGAAAAGGCCATTCTTCGGATGATATGGGGGAATAACACGATGGCGGTGGTTATGGAGGCTTCCAAGGAACTTCTATGTGTACACGCAGATGGCGTGAGGTTTGTAGGCGTATCATGTAGGCGGCGTAGTCGTGTAAGGCAGACGTGTTTGCGGGGAAGGCGGAAAAGTGGCATGCAGGGCAGTACGTCAGATCGAGCCAAGCTTTGTGCCCCACTGAATACATCCGCTAGCGGCCATCCCGATCTGCTCCAGCCCGCTCGACGTTCAACCGGGGCTCGGGACACTGCCGCCCGAGACTTTGATTCGCCGGCGAACAGCAGGAACCACCGAGCCTCCGACTTTTGCATTAATATCACAATGACTTTGGTCGCCAGATTACTGCGGCCCACCACGCGCCTGCACTGCCGATGCGACACGAGACCTTTTGTGGGGTTACGCAATGGCCAGCTCATTGCTAGTACCAGGTCGTACACTGCCGTAAACGCAGTGCCCGCTGCTCAGCTTCGATTCGGACAGCCGCTGCACGAGACACATCCACACCTACTCAAGGCTGGGGAAGGTGATAACTACCCTTTGATCTATTGTGCTGGTACTAACAAATTCTGCAGTGACACCAGGAATCTCCGCATTAGAGTACTACCAGCGTCGCGTCGCCCTTGCCAAAGACCTTGCGCCTAATTCCGTTGCGATCCTCGCCGCCAATGAACTCAAGTTTGCTTCGGGTGCCGTCTTTTACAAGTTCCATCAGGATCCAGACTTTTTGTATCTGACGGGCTTCAAGGAACAAGATGCAGTGGCTGTTATAGAGAAACATGAGGATGGAGAGCATACATTTCATCTATATGTCAGGCCCAAGGACCCTAGTGCGGAGGCGTGGGAAGGCCCACGGTCGGGTGTTGATGCTGCAGAAGACGTCTTCAACGCCGATGTTAGTGGTAGCGTCTATGACCTGCCTCGTCTTCTCCCGGAAATCGTGAACCGCGTGCAGACCATATACACCGATCTCCCACAATCCCGGATTTCGAAGAATTTCCTTTCCCGCTATCTTGCTGGCGCAGAACCCTCGCGGACCGGCGGCATTTACAGTCCTCTTCGCGACTCTCCAGCAAACATCAAACCCCTTCGTCCTCTTATGAATGAGCTTAGGGTCATAAAGAGCGAGGCTGAAATCGAGAACATGCGTCACGCAGGTCAACACTCTGGGCGCGCCATCACTGACGCAATGCGGCAATCCTTCACCGCAGAAAAGGACCTCGACTCTTTCCTCGACTACTGGTTCAAACAAGACAACTGCGACGGCCCAGCCTATGTACCCGTCGTAGCCGGCGGCATCAACGCAAACACAATACACTACGTATCCAACGACATGCTGCTTAAACCCAACGACCTCGTTCTTGTAGACGCCGGTGCGCAGTACGGCGGATATGTAACCGATATCACACGCACCTGGCCTGTATCCGGGAAATTCAGCTCCGCCCAAAAAGACCTATACAACCTACTCCTCTCCGTCCAAAGAACATGTGTTTCGCTCTGCCGAGCCTCGTCAAACTTCACCCTCGATCAACTTCACCACACAGCCACTAACGCCCTCGCCGCCGGCCTCAAAGACCTTGGCTTCGACATGAAACCAAATAGCATCCAGACACTCTTCCCCCACCACGTCGGTCACTACGTCGGTCTAGACGTACATGATAGTCCTGGTCTTAGTAGAGACAGGAAATTGGAAACGGGCATGTGTATTACGGTTGAGCCAGGAATTTACGTACCGGATGATGAGCGGTGGCCTGCTTGGGCGCGCGGAATTGGCATGAGGATTGAGGATAGTGTTTGTGTAGACGAGGAGGGGCCATATGTACTTACTATTGAGGCGGTTAAGGAGGTTGTGGATATTGAGGCGTTGAAGGGGTGAGAAGACAAGAGCATGAGTGTAAGATTATATTGAAATGCAGGTATTGTAAAACTGGATTTAAGAGAATAGTATGATTATGTCCTCAGCCATTTCGTTGTCGTGGATCTACGTCACTGGAAAGGTATGCGTGCATGCATTTGTCCTATTGTTTGTATCGCTTAGCTGTGTTCTTACATACTCTCGCGACGGCTGCTCACACAGGAAGAGCAAGGGGTAGCTGAGAAAACCACAGTGAGCAAGGAGACGAGAAAGACAGACCACGGCCATTCTAAGGACTGATGTTGCTGATGCAATTAGTAGGATGGCAGGGGCACTGATGCTCGCCATTGGCCCTGTAAAATCTACCGATGAATCAACATTACTTACAGCGGCTTTACCCGCTATCTTCGAGCGACCTTACAAAGCGGATCGCATACCCGATTTCCGCCCCCCGAACCCAAAAACCCCGGCATCATGCGCAGCACGACAAGGGTATGGCAACCTCAATATACAGCCCGCAGTCGGTAACCGGGAAAATAGAGATAGGATCTAGTGGCGAAAGATTGAGCCGCGCATAATGCTATGTACGGAATAGATCTCTGGATCTAGAACCGCGTTGCATATTATCATTCCGGATCTTTGGATAAATACGATGAGATTTCCCGCTACCGGGTCGCCTGAAAACTACGAGTCAGTGATACTAGGGGACGATATCGAAACAATGAGCGGTGATCAATCCCAGCTGCGTCGGAGAAGCATGCAGCTGCGCCTTTGATTGCGCTGGATACGGAAATCAGGTCCTGCGTCAAGTTTGTAGTCCAGCTATACTTTTCTCGCCGCCCTCTACTTCTTTTGCTTGGATATCAAGTGACCATTGGACACCGAAAAAAAGAAGTTATATATCACAATCGAAAGCATACATGCGGAAGAAAGAGGGACGAAGTAAAAGTCGAGCCGAGAGCAGGATAAACTATTCATGATTACATCTCATACAACAACTTTATTTTTTACACCCTACGCCTAAGCTGCCAGTCTTACCTAATAACTATAGCAAAACAGCTCTCCCTTGGTATTCAGTAACTTAGCCAACTTGACCGTCCCCGCAACAGCCCCTAGCTGAATCTCAAACTCGGGCGTAATCTCTGTATCGTTCCCATAAACTTCAGGCACCAAATTGCCACCGACCTCGAAATTCCTCGTCGCAAGATCGCCCTGCTGCCAGAGCCACCAAAGCCGATCAATCGACGCGTGGTGCAGCCAAAACAACGGCTCACCAGGCGAATTCTTCACGTCACCGGCCTGTCCAAACACGCCGCCGACACCAAAGTGGCCTGCAGCGTGGATGTTGGGGTTGATGAAGTTCTTTGCGCCCTGCAGCGCGCGGTCGAATGCGACGTAAGTTTCTTTGCTAACGATATTCTCGGCGACCTTTGGGTCTGCACCGCGGTTGAGCAGGTTGGGACTGAAGTCGCGACGGAGACACTGTGGTTCGGGGCCCGGGAAGTTCAGCATGAAGTTCTTGGGGACAAAGGGGCCGTCTTGAATGCAGCCGCCACCGGTGCTGTTGATACCTAGTCGGTTTTCCTCGGGCGTAGGCACGACTCTAGGGCCGTTACCGCCGAAGCCGACGGTTGGGGAGAAAACATCGGTGTCGTAGATGCGAGTGGAGTTTAGATCTTGCGGATCGGCGTCGAGGGTGTAGTCCCAGTAGGGCTGGGCGCCTTTGTAGCCGCATTCGTTACGGAGGGTTTGCTCGTAGGCCCAGACGAAGTAGCGGTGCCAGGGGAGGAAGAAACCGACCCAGTGGATGTAGTCGCCCTGGTCGTGGTGAATGGCTTGGAAGTCGTCGTAGCGGTTCTTAGCATATGGGAACCCGGAGACTGAGGGGATCTTTTGGAGGCAGAGGACCGCGGAGATGTAGCTGCGTTTTTGGCTAGTGGACATTTGTCTCCTGTGGATAGTACTGTTAGTATACGACTCTTGAATGTTATCTAAGGAGGTTCTTCTCACCATTCAAGCCGCTTGGCAGGCTTCTTGCAAGTAGGGACATGAGGAGCAGGCAGTGCTGCTGCAAATGCCAATGAGGCCAGGCTCAGAGCAGAAGTGATGACTTGTAGTTTGACCATGATGGGCGATGGTATTACAAGTTACCGTCAACAATTCGGATGACACGAGAAACGAGCACGTCTGTCTATTCAGACAATGGCAGTGCCTCCCTTTTTATATATGCCATTTGCTGACATGGCGCCGAGTCCACTGTGCACCCTACCATCTGCTTGAGGCACGGAGGCAGGAAGCGTATACGGTATGCTAACTTGATGGGAGATAGGCGTGCAGTTGCTAAATGTAAGGCGTCTTGCATCTTAGCGAGAGATTTAGTCTAGGAGTTCCGACTATGCACGGTAATGCAGAATTAGCGGGCAGGGGTTAAGACCTCTATTTACGCTTCTAGAGAAAGTGCGCGCTTCTATTAGTAAGTTAACTTATATTAGTGCTAATATTATGCATAGGTATAATTTTTTTAGAGAAAGTTAAATATTTTAAAAATAGTAAAAACGTATAAATATACAGTTCTACTCTAACAGATTTTAATAGTACAAATTTATTATACTATAATAGTAAAGTTATAAACTATGATAATGATTTATAGAAAGAGAACATATGATTAAAGGTAGGTAGGACCAGATCTATTTAAGTATAGCTAACAATGAGACTTGGCCGCACGCGCTCTCAAGAGATACATAGCTGAGCTGCGGCGAATTCCTAACAAGACAGGCTCTGGATTCCAAATCTGCAAAGCACTAGGTGGAGGCATCCTGAATTGGCGAACTGGCGAATCGCAATGCACAGAACTTAGATTCCAAGATGAGAGCAGTTCAACAAGTACCTGATCGACAATCTTCCGCTGGACGAAGATGCACGGAAGCTGGTGTCGGAGTCACATAGCGTGAAACATGATATCGCTTTTACGCATGGAGATCTCAATCTAAGGAACATCCTGGTTGACGATGATGGGAAGATATCTGGAATCGTTGATTGGGAGTGCGCGGGCTGGTACCCCGAGTACTAGGAATATACCAAGGCACACTTTTCAGCGCGACATTCTATTCAGTGGACTGCGGATGTAATTGATCGGGATTTTCTTGGTTACCGCGACGAGGTGCAAGGTGAGGGTATGCTCTCTAGTATGGCGCCTCCTTGGTAGACTTGCGTTTATGCGTAGGTGACTTTACCGAACAAGTTGTACTATAAGTGAGGATAACGTTGCCAATGAAACTAGAAATGGTAATAGTAATGCGTCCTTCACGATATACACTACTCATAAAGATGCGTTACACGGGATAAATTTAACCTCCCCTTCTTTCATGCTAATCTAACTATACCTTTTTAACTATGTAGTTATGTAGTTAGAGTGAAGTTTAAGCTAAGTTACATTACGTAAGTAACAAATAGACTTATAGACTTAGATCCTATAAAGAAGCTGTTAAACGAGCGTTAAGTCTATTATGATCTTTGCTTGCGTCATACTTATACTCTTTATCCTTTCTATATTATACCTTTTAGTACCTAAACTAAAATTTTAATATCTATTTGTATAAATTAATTAATATATTTTTAAAGGAAATAACTATAGTATTGAATAACTTAATACTTTTAGAGAGAAGCGTATAGGGTCGCTAAAGCCGCATACAGAAAACCCACCCCCTGCCCGCCAATCCTGCACAATGCGCGCCAACGTCGTACCACTAGCATTAGGTGCGGAAGGAGTGCCAATTGCCCAAGCATCCAAAGGCGCACATGTATGCAATGACTCAGCACAAGTATGTAGTGGCGTACGGATCGGCAACGCATTCGATAAAAAGAATCGTTTGGGGAAATCTGCTTCTATTGGCAGAAGTCTGGTTAGGATGGGCACAACCAAGCATTGGTATTTGGTCAAGATTGTACTTATTACCAAACCCCAGACCTATTATTGGTCGCGGAGTGTAGATTCAAATCAATCAAAAGTGCGGCTGTATGCCAAGCGGATTGTTAAAGCAAGGGTCGACTCAATCCCTGCATGCCTGGGGACTTGGCTCATCTCCGCCACTTGTTTGCTGGGCATTTTTTTCTTGCCTGTAGGTGGTTGATACTGGAGCGAACGGTTCCAGATATTTTTTTTTTGAAATATCGACAAGGCTGCAATAGGCGGTCCCTCCTACCTTTTCTTTACTAGTCCGGAGGCGCTGGTTACACATGGTACAAAACTAGCAGCGACTGCATGATGATTGCGGGGGTGAAAAAAAAGACTGTTATTAATAAGGCAACCAGCCTCAGCATCCTTCAAGTGTCGTCGTTGCGGCTGCCATGAAGGACGGGATAATTGGACCGTCGGTGTTCAGCCTGAAAAGGAAATAGCGGTTGTAGAAGTGAAAAAACCAGGGTTGGATGCAGGGATAAGAACGCTGTGGAGGAACCAGATCCAAGGCAGCTGGCACTCCCGCAGCCGATATTAATTCTTGTATACTATACCGAAGAAGGAAAAAAGCAGTGCAGACAATGCGAGATGAAGGGCTGGAAAGACTAGCCGCCAATTTTCGTGATGCAACTCGATTCCAGCTGGTTTTTTTTGAATGTGTGTTTCGCGCGTGTATAAGGATTTTCGTCCAGCCTGGACTTACATTAGTTTATTGACAAACTTTTCCTATTCGAGGCTGAGAAGCATGTAATACTAATCGCATGAACGCTTTCTGCATCCTTTGTGTGCAGGGGATATCGGCGACCTTACATCTATGTATGGTTGTTGCTTAGAAATCTACGCTAGACTTCCCGAGCCGTTGAAAACATGCAATGCGATCTGCCAGCCTTGTCAGCTCTTGTTCTGGAAAGTCCAACTGCCAATGAAATACTCAAAACGGAAAGTTGTCATAACTAGAGAAAAACATCCATCATTATCCGAACACTCATACACATCAAAGTTTCTCCATCCTCCCGCCCTCGAGCCTAAAAACCTTGTCCGGATTCAATATCCCCTTCTGATCCCACGCCACCTTAATCGCCCTCATACTCTCAACCCCACTCTTCCCAACCTCTTCCTCTAATGCATCCCTCAACTCCAATCCAACACCATGCTCTCCCGTGATTGTACCTTCAAGACTCAGCGCCAACCTCGCCACATCCCTCAACACCGCCTCTGCAGCCCGGCGATCAGCTGCCGGACAGATAATCGCAGAATGCACATTGCCATCCCCAACATGTCCAACATTAGCGCAGAACCAACCTCCTTGGTTCCCCGTCGCAGCAGCAGCCTTGGAAATGAGTGACTGCGTGCCCTGAACGAGATCTGAAAGTTTGGATATAGGAACCGCGCAGTCTGAATGCAGAAACACGTCCGAGGGACTCTTCTTCATACAAACAAGTGCTTGTCCCATGCATTTCCGCGCTGCCCAAATAGCGCTTGTGCTCTCACCATCTTTTTCTTGAGATGCGACGTAGAACCTACCCGCGGAATGCTTGCGACACAACGCGTCCACGATACGCTGTTGCTCCCACACACGCTCGATCGACGGTCCCGCGATTTTGAAGAACAGAGTTGGAATCTCAGCCCACTCCATGCTAGATAGACGCGAGACATTGACGCACTGCATTTGCGGGCCGTCTGCTAGCTCCAAGGCTTCCAGCACGTGCCCTGTTTTCTGGAGTTCGACAACGAAATCCACGCCGGACTGGAAAGAAGGGAACGTGGCGAGACCCACGTGCAGGTTCTTGGGGAGTAGGGAAAGGCGCAGCACGGCTTCTGTGACGAGTCCGAGAGTGCCTTCGGAGCCAATGAGAAGGTGAGTGATGTCGTATCCTGCAGAGGATTTGCGAGGCCGATTATGAGTTTTTATTATGCGGCCATCTGCCAGCACGCAAGTCAGAGAAATGACATTTTCTTTCATGGTGCCGTAGCGATAGGCGTTTGTGCCTGAGCAAGACATTGCTATCTACATTATCCCTTTTATTTTAGCATACGGCGTTTCCAATATGGAGGGAAACGAAAAAAGAAGAGGACGTGTAAGAAGGTAAGAAAAGAAGAAGAAGAAGAAGAAGAAGAAGAAGAAGAAGAAGAACTCACCATCCCCCCAATCTTCGCCCCAGGCGCAGGATCGACTGGAAAAAACAAGCCCTTACTTTCCAACTTTTCATTTAGCTCCATCCATCCCAATCCCGGCTGCACAACAACATCCATATCATCTTCATGCACTGCGATAATCTCTTTCATGCGCTCAAAACTAACGCATACGCCATTACGGCTCGCCGTGAGTGCGCCGCCGAAACTCGTTCCGCCGGAAAACGACGTGACGGCAATCAGCCGGTCGTTGCACGATTTGAGGATAATCGATGTTTGCTGTGTTGAAGTAGGGAAAAGAACCGCCAACGGTGTCTCGCGAGGTGCGGCGGGCGAGTGCGTGGTGTTGGCTTTGGCATCGCGCTCGTGGGTATCAAGCGTGTATTCAATGCCATGCTTGCGCAGCTCTGCGAGTAAACTTTCAACGTTACCCGGTGAGTGGTCGTACGTATACGGTGACATGTTTGGATGTGTTCTGAGACAGCTTTTATGGTACAAGAGGATAAAGTTTGCGGATGTAGCCGGGGGATCTGGGGAAGTGGGAGCCGAGGCGAGTCATGCGGATTCGGAAATAGCTTACCAGGCTATTCCTGGACACTCGGCAAGTCACCTGGGTATTTGCAAGTAGAAAAGTCACTATCGGGTGGGTATTGTTACATTGTACATCAACGCTATGAAACTTATTGAATCCCAATCTCGACCCATGCCGATAATATTGAACAAACTCAAACTCCGTGTTAGCATGAACATGACATGCAAAAAGTGGGTATCGAGAAACCATCGTCCGTTCAGAAAGTCCGTCCAGAAACAACAATCCGTAATCGTCCCCTTGCCTCAGCGTTCCTCCTCTTTCTCAATAAAAAAAAAGTAATGAGATAAATCTATTTAGCGAGTGATGTGAAGTCATGTAAAAAAAAATAGCAAACCGTATGTCTCATGTTCCACTCGTGTCACAACAGTCTAATGATTATGGCAAATCACCATATGTCTTTTTGCTGCGCCAGAACTTCCTGCTCTTCTTCTCTTCCTTGACTGGCGCAGCACGAGTGACTGGCGGCTCTGGCGGCCCAGAGTTCATGAGGAAATCGGCTAGGTCGCTCGTGCCTGTGCGTGCACCTCCACCTCGGGCGTCACCAGATGCGGGTGCCCTTGCTTGGAGGCGAGGTTTGTATGAACGTGCGGCATCGGAAGTGATTGATGTTGAGGTCAAAGAGCCAGGATGCGCGCCACCATTGCCATTGTATGGCTGCGATTTCGACGAATTTGCACGCGCGCGTGCAGCAGCAATGGTCTCCTCACTCAACATAAAAGGCTGAGGTTTGCTGACCGATGGGGGTTCCATGGCATTGAGGAAATCCATCAGACTCTCCTGTCTTGGTGCAGCTTGTCGCGGTGGCTGTGCCGGAGCCTGTCTGGGTGTTTGCGTTCCGCTAGGCGGAAGTGCAGTGAGCTGATCTTCGTCTTCATCCTCATCATCCTCCTCATCAGAAAAGTCAATCGCATATGGGTCCTTGATGCGCCGCCTCGTTCGCGTGACTTGAGGCTCATCATTGGAGGCTGACATGCTTCCGCTCAGCTGCTTTGGCGTATTGGAATAGGCCGGCTGCACAACACCAGGGGATGCGATGAGACCAGTTCGAGAATTGATGGTCTGGGCACTGTTCTTCGATTCTAACGTTGATGCTGCAGAGCCGTACGCTGATTCAACATTGCCGTGACCTTCCAGCATGCTGTCAAACTGATCAGAATCCACGGTGCTGCGGAAGGGGGCAACACTCCGAGGGATTCTAGGTTGCCCATTGTTCGCATCCGGGGGTCCTTGCCTGATAAAGTCAATCAAGTCGCCATTGCCCGTGCTCAGGCCTGCCGGACTGCGTGGCTCCATGTTGGCACGTGCTCTTGCAGAAGTCCCGTTTACAGAAGATGATCGTCTGGTAGATAGCTTCCGGCCGAGTGAAGACGATGAGATGTTGCTAGGCTTCGAACTTGGATTCTGTCCGTTCATGCTAACAAAAGGTTGCACAGGCTTCTCCTGGCCAGGCGAAGGGCCAGTTGACCGGATGAAGTCGGCAAAGTCGCGCATTGATTCTGACTCGATCTTTGGGTCTCTTGCAAGCGGTCTGGTAACTACGCTGCGGCTAGGCGATGGCCTGTGGTGGGTCCCATTGGACGACTTTGCCCTAGGTGCAGTCGTGTTGGGCAAGTTTGCAGTGCCGTAAGACTTGTCGTCAGCATGGACGCGAGGATATGGCTTTGCGGAAGATGAAGATGATGAGCGATGCTGCACAGGCTGATGCGGTGGCGTTTCCTGCATACCGTTAGTGGGTTGAAAAGGCAGCGGTGTTTGTGACTTACATCAAGGTCTCGCATGTTTTGTGGCGTCAATGTGAACTTGACCGTCTCCTGTCCTTTAATCAAAGAGTCAAACTCACGCGTCCGATCTTCTTCTGACATGCGTCCACTCAAGCCTCGCGAACGGTAGCTAGAAACGGAATCCCGTCCGCTAGAAGTCACAGGGTAGACAACCTGCTTCTTCAGAGAAGAAGATGTCGAAGTGCCTCGCTTCAATGACATATTATCTGAGGGGGACTTTTCAGAAGGTGCACTCTGGGAGCGGACAGATTCTCCGGTCGATATGCGTTGCAGTCTTCGATCTGGTACTTGCATGGGAGGGTCATGATTTGTTGAGGTGGAGTCGCGTTTTGATTCTTCGTAAGTGGGAGAGCTGGATTTGCGCATACCTAGAGAGCCGGCCTTCTCCACGGGCTGCGTTGGATTACTCTCCACCTCATGCAAAGCAGGCAACGACGAGGCGAGGGATGGGGAACGAAGGCCATCCTGTCTCCGTGGGGCACTGGTGGGACTCTCGTGTTGAATGGGGCTGGATGTGACATCTCCATTGCTGTGTGACTTTCTTCCAATGTCTTTTCGAATAATTAGACGCTCTCCTCCCGCATACTTGTCATCCGGCGAAGAATTGTTGTGACTCTGCAGCGAAGTCGGAGTAGAAGTGCGAGGCTGGACTTCTACATAAGCTCCCCTAGCAGGTGGTCTGCTGGGTTCACGAGCCATCTCGTCTGGAGTAGTAGATGTTGATCGGATAGCATTATCGGCGGTGCGGGCAATACCGATTGCCTGGGGCTTTTCGGGCTCCTCTTCGGATAAATCGTCGTCTAGGTATGATTTTCCTTCTGCATGAGTGGTTGCTTTTGGCGTCAATGCAGGCGTGTGTAGAGGAGACTTGATACTCGAAGTGCGGGTAGAACTACGAGCTGAAAAAGTGCGCACCAAACCCGGAGGCCCTGGCCGTTCTATGGACATTCTCTTGGAGCTCATGACCTTTCCCACGCTCTTGGGGCTAATATCGTTGATCACGTCAAGGCCGTCTGGGTTCTTGCCCTGGACGTCAGCGGGTTCGGGAGTACTCATTCTGAAGCCCAGGCCAGTAGCTGCTGTAAATGCCACCATCGAGGCGTCATCCTCGTGCGATTCGTCTCTTGGAGATGGCACCGAGTGTTGGTGCTTAGACGAGTCGTCGTGAATTCCATCATCGGCTGGCTCGCTTTCAATTGAAGTATGAATGGATTGCTCATCTTCATCAACAGGCCCTGTGGGAACAACGAATGCTGGTAACTGCGAAAGGGGCAGAGAAACAGGACGCGCTTTCCTACTCTTCTTGGTTGGAATGACTGAAGAGGAAATCATAGCACTCGAAGGTCGCCGTCCTTGTGAGTATGGTGCATTGTCTGTATTTTCGTCCTCGTCCTCATATGTGGGTGCCAATCCAGGCACTTCAATTTCATTGATGTCATTGCTGCCAATTGGAAGAGGTATGTTGGCTGCAATTTCCGTCTCAGTAGGTTGGTGCTCGGGCAGGTGCTCGTGACCGCTATGCACCGTGTTGATTGTGTCACGGCTTGGCTTTCGCATGGGCAAGCTCGTGTAACTTGAGGTGGAGCGCATTCGTCGTATGGGAGTAAGGGGCATAATAGGAGATCGCACACGTTTCTTCCACGTCCTCCAAAGCCTTCCCAAAGCAGAATTGAGTGCAATCTTCTCTACATCAGGCTCCTCTATGGTCAGGCGTTCGATTATAGGCTGTTCTTCGTGTTGCTCCATTTGCTGGGACAGCTTCTGTATCCGCGACTCCATGCGCGCAAAAGCTGCGGATCCAGAGACAAGGAGCAGCTGTTCAGCGATGAACTCCATGACCGAGGTCAGGAAGATGGCAGCTGCCCATGACACCAGGCCAGCTTCATCATCCTCGTCCTCGTCCATGCTGAGCCCGCGCTCTTGCTGGACATACCTTTCCTCGTCTTCATCCTCCAATTCACCCAAGCGTGTGTAGACCATGATGCGCAGGCGAGTGCGCTTCCACACTTTTTCTACATCCCATGCGCCATTGGCCTTGCCGTTTTGTGTAGGCGACTCATCATCATCCTCGGCAGCCAGCAAGCCCTGTAGCTCCTCGTCGGCGTATTCCATGGCCTCGCGGGCAAGGCGCGGCTTGAGGACATCGAGTATAGCTGGTCGGATGGCTGTCAGAGACGGTGCTTTGGCAGAAGAGAGAAAGGCGAAGAGAAGATGGTCGAGAAAGCCATTGAGGAGGGCCAATGCCTGCTCGGAGAAGATGGCGTTTTGCAGCTCGTCGTTGTCTGCATCTTCGTCGCGTAACTGGGCATTCTGGTGGTCGGTAACGGTTTGCGAAGCTACGGATGCAGCAATGTAGGCGGGCGGAGGTCTGACGGTGGTGGGCATCTGGAAGGTGACGGAGCTGCACAGGGAAGGAGAGCGCTCGCTGCTGAAGCTGTGTGTTCTGCTGGAGCGCGACGACGGCATGGCGGCCGTCTCGGACATTGTATGTCTATGCATGGCGCAGTCAGGCGTTTGCAGCACGTCGCTGCGAAACACAAAAGAAAAGGTCGTCAGAGGTGCGGGCAGCGGGCAATTGGGTGGGAAAGGGTCTTCGGAAGGTGTTTTCGCCCGCGACCCTGGCTGTGGCGCGGGTCGAGGAAGAAAAGTGTCGGGGTGACGCTAGGAAGAGGGTGCAGGTCTAGACGTATGACGATGCAGAGAGAGGCCGTCAGCGCTTCATGGCGGCAGGCAAGCCTCGTCAATGCTCAGAGAGGCGGATGGCAGGACGAGAAGGGAGACGAGGCAGTGGAAGGGAGGGGGAGATTGGACAGTATCAGATAAAGCGTCTAGTCCGGGGGGCTTGTTCCGGCTCGTGATAGGGATCCCAGACGGCGATCGTGGTGTTCGCTAGGCTGGGCCCTTAGCGGGCACCGCTGGTACCGAACCACGATCACCTTTGTCTCTCTCGTAGCTCCCACGCCTGAATCGTGGTCTCGGCCTCACGGACAGACAAAGACGAGGACGAGCAACAATGGCGAGGCCATGTTGCATGATCAACCACACGAGTCCGTGTGCTGTAGCTGCGTCCATGTTGCAATGGCGCCATGTCACCGTTGTTAGGCGGTACGTCGTATACGTACTTAGAAGAGAACGCTCGCGCATCCCTGCATGGCCCACGCCTAGCCGCATCGGCCGTGCCCTGAGAAGTCCTTACTGCATCTACTTAGTGCAGCTACTGGATCTGACCTGTTTCCCCCTTGGACACGACTATGGCATTCGTACTTTATTGCCATATTCTATCGCTGCTCTCTGCGCTCGGCCGGGTCAGGCAATGCCCATTTCGACGGCCTAGCTGCTTGGGGAACGCCGCAGTACAACCGCAGCGCATCAGGGCCAAGTATCCAGCAGCGCATGTGCATGTGGACTTGTCGCACCATCCGGCAAATTTCCGACCCTTCGCTGTACCTGCAGCTTTCCTCCCCCTAGTTCACCACCACGTTCGGTCCCGACACACGCTGCCAATGTCTGTCTGTGAGCGCATGCAAAACTCGTGCGTACGCCCCAATTGCCTTGTTACCTCGACGACGCAGCCCGTCTGACCCAGCGACTTGGTTAGGAGCCTGTACATATCCGAGTCATCGCACCGTATTCGCTAATCTCAGGGGCTCGTCGAACAAGTCAAATCACCTGTAGACATATGGCGCATGTGTGCCAATGGCCGGTGCTGGACACCATTGCGACGGTCCCTCTGCCGTTTGCCCATGACTGAGTTGGGCGCCTTATTGTTTGACCCCGAAGTATGTTTGTAGTATATTGTCTCTTTTTGGCAGACCATACGTCACTCAGCTACCCTCTGTACCATACTTTGCCTACCAGCTGAATGCAAGACAGACGGCGGATTCGCTACAGTAAGCTGTCTACTGCCCGTTGGCTTGTTGGTGTCAACGGTCGAGCCAGGAAACAAGATAAAACTACTACGAGGCCCAACGGGCTCCCACTCGTTGTCCTGGGTCACTTGTACTGAACAGCATGTGTGTGTGTGTCACGTGCAAAAAATGGCGAAGGCGTGTTCCATGTCCACCATGCGACAACAAACAGTGAACATCACGACAACTGAGGAGAGACGATGCAGACCCCGCATTTGAACAACAACATGCATACATGTCTCTAATACTATATTCGACCAACCCCATGACCATCGGCCTCATTATTGATGGCCAACTACCGCGCTGTTCCCCAAAGGAAAGAGCATCGAGTTGCTGTTACCTCATGGCAGCCTCTGATTGGCCACTCCCCATATGCCAAGCCCTGTCCCCTCACCTTGCTACGACTTCGTGACATTCGACTTGAACCTCTTCCAGTATATATCCTCGATTTTTGCCCTTCTCAGTGTTTGTGCCACCTTCTCCACACTCTTGTTGCTCTTCCTCGTCTCGGTCTGCCGAGTGTGTATCAAGATGATGGATCCATGCCCATTTACTTCTTCAAGAAGCACCAGCACGGAGCGTTTAGCCAGAGAGATCCGAGGTTGTCTGGCGGAAGATGCAGAGCACCATTATTCAAGCTGAGAGAAGCCACTCCCGTTATTCGATAAGTTTTGCAGTGGCGGCTTCATGTTCCATCCAGCTTTCCGTACAGCTTCTCGTCGATCCTAGCCTGCGGGACCGCAGCAACACCAGCAAACGGTCGCGATGCCCCACCGCTGGCTAGCCGGTATCTGCAGTCCGGGCAAAGCTCATTGCTGTTAACCGACCCCATCTTCTCGGCATAGGTGCAGGCTATAGGATGGCCGTTGGCAAACCGAGACCTGCAGCACGGGTCGCCAACAAACTGATCGCGCCCCCAGTGGCGGCACGGCCGGTGATAGACGTGCTCAACGTAGCACATGTGTGGCTGTCTGGTGAGGCGCTTCCGATAGCAGGTTAGGATTTAGTTTCTCTGCTGGATATCTTGGAGTCATCGCTGACCGTTTTCCAGGCATATATGTGCTGGCTTACAGTAAACAAACATGCAAACAACACCCATATGAGACTCCGTTGACCAAGGCTAAGACCCACCATACTGCTTGCTTGTGCCTTCACAATCGTATTGTCACCAATAATTTTTCATCCCGTCTGCCCCCCGTCGGGCCATCGTGTTTGGGACTGGTACAGGCGGCAGCGGAACTTGTGCCGCGTCGACAATCTCGAACAGGTACCATTGTGGAAACTAAACAGTCGTCAGGCTTCATTGTTTCTCTGGCACAAGTCTCACCTCTGCCGGCGTCGCGCGGGACTTGTGCGGGCGAGGGCTTGTCCCGCCCTTGCCAAGACAACCACTACCAGAGTCTCCCGACACCAGAAAATAAATGTAAGGTTTCTGGTCGTCTTATATGTGGGTTAGATAAATATCCAGACACGTTTTGTTGACTTGTTGCAGAACAGTTGGTGGCTGTGATTGGTTCGAGCCGAGGGCCTCGAGGAATGGGACATATACACTACGTCGACGCACTTGCGAGCAACACCAAACACCCCAACAAAGTCTACCCCAGATCTGCCATGCACCATGCCACTGGCGCCGGTCCCTAAACCTAGCCGGCTTCCGAAAGTCGGTCGTATCCTTGGTCGTTCCCGTCTTGCCCCGACCCTCTCGTTCAGCATGGTCTATTGCCTGCTGCAGGTACAGCCGCTCTCGACACCCAACCAGAGGCAGAGGGTGGTGCTGCAAGTCATGACCTAGAGCGGGAAGTGAAGGGGGCCGTGCAAAGTTGGTGTCTGGGTATGCATGATGGGTGTCGCAGCAGACACAACAGGGCAGGAGAGTGCAAGGGCTCATTGAGGAATCAGATTGGTGTCGAGGCCATGACAAAACCATGATGTGCTCATGCCAGGCATTGTCTACTAGATACCATGCCCGGATATGTCTTTTCTTGACCCCCGGATGGTGTTGGTTTCCTATCGGTGAAGGCCACACGTGCCAGCGCTTGCCCAGCACCATGCGCCCCATCTGATAAGGGTCGCTGCGAACCATACACCCACAGCGGCTGCTCCTTGACTTGATCAGCAGCTATCTAAGTATAATCTGGGGAAGATGCAAGCCTTTTGGAACCCCTTCCATGTGCTGGGAGGGCCCGCAGCTTTGCCTAAAGCGGACATGACACGGCCACACCACCGGTCGCTGATATGCAAGGCCAAAGCCAGGCGGATGGCGACTTTTATATCAGTCTTTTGAGGAGCAAAACCGATTTTGCATACAATGTGGGCATGTTCACGATAGGTGTTGTGTCGCTGCCACATGTCAGTCAACGAGGCCGGCGGCGTTACTCGATAGCCTGACGTAAAGTCGGAAAACCATTTTTCCCCTTATCTTTCGGGCCAGGGGCGTGGGGCTTGGCAGATCGACGGCACGCCCGCAACCCCGCCAGGCCCAACGTCGTGCAGACTAGATAGTGGTGCCGATATGGCGATGCGGCTTTTTTTGCCTGCGTCGGGACAAATGGTCGCGGTGGACGGGGTTGATTAATGGCGCACGTGGGGTGCGGGTGGGTGAAGGAGAGGGTTGAGGCAGAGGTGGGTTTGGAATCGGATTCGGTTTTTGGGCATTGCAATTCACGGGGGGTGGGCGACGGCGGCGTGGAGCTGACTTTCTGACTGTATCGCAAAGAGCGGGCTGCAGGAGAATCTGTGGGGTCGGCATGGAAATATCTCAGTCTGTGCCTGGAGGAGAGGCGGGCCCAATGAGCAGCGAGCCATTGAACCGTACGAACATGGTAGTCTAAGCAGTGGGCTTCTGGAACAGTGCACGTCCAGCACCCAGGACACAGCGCGGCCAGCCGGGCGCAAGAAACGATTAACTTGACTACAAGAAACGTCGCGGCAGAGAGTTTAGTGATGCTGGCATGACGAGGCACAGTAACTGTAACCGCAGCGATTGGCGGGCGGGCTTCTTATCGCCCCCGCGACGTCAGTGCCGGGCAGAGGCAACGGGGCCCTGGCCAGCAGCAAGAAGCAGCATATGCAGGTGTCGCGAGACGTCTGCACGCAGGGACGGCGCTGCTCGTGTTGGGCTGGCGGCGTCGACGATTTCCTCGAGGGATCCGATGGCGGACGGCCAAAAAACAACAGCACAGGTGGAGCGGTGTGTGCAATGCAAATGCTCTGGTTTGGGCCCCGGTGGTCTGCCATGACCAACAAGCTGGCGTTGAGCGGGTAAATTTAGCTACACTGAGGCGACGGTTTCCACCTCCGCCGCGGTCAAACTCGGAACCGCCTGAGGCTGTGCGTTCCGAGCGCCGCGCCAAACCGAAACCGCTCGTGTACAGACGCCGCGCCCATCAGCAAACCTCTCCAAGCTCTCCAGACGGCCCTGCGCTGTGTTGCTCGTCGCGTTTGCATCCCAGAGCGCAATAAACATTGTGTGCGTGTGTGTGTGGCTGGCAGGGCCTTGCAAGTGTTCCAGCCGGGCGGCGCCCCGGCGTAAGCGGATGCTCCACGGCCGGGCGTGGGCTCAGCATGCTGGGTGTGCGGCCCTGTGGTTGCGCATTAGAGAAACGGATTGCTTCCTCATCCCACGGATACAGTCCGGCGACGGCTCTTGGCTACGGCCAACCTAGTTACTATCTGACCACACCTAGCCCCGCCACATGCCGAGACAGTCAACCCATTCCACGACACTTACCTTATAACTGAACCCTCAGCCCGCTATCCTTATCTCTCTTCCCCATTCACTCTCCCCACTTCCACCATATAACCCCTCCTCCACGCCCTTCTTCTCCTGGAAAACATCGTTTCCTTGTTCCTCCCTCTTCAAGTTTGTTCTCCTTTTTTCCCCTACCACGCACATACAAACCGCAGTCATGGTATGCTTCTACCCTGGGCCCTTTGTTTATCCTGCTGTTACTCACACATGCTACAGGCGAACTCCACAATCATCTCCAATGCTGCCAACGTACGTTGAAACCTGCTCGCGTGCTCTCGTCTGCTCTCACTCGAGCTCGTTCTAACATTCTACAACAGCTACAGAAGTACCTTGACCTCCCCCAAAAGGGCAATGTCATGGCCGAGTATGTCTGGATAGACGGCTCCAACGGCATTCGCTCCAAGTCCAAGGTCAGTTCTTTCTTCTTCTTTTTCTCTTCACCTCTTCCATTTCCCTCAACCGATCATGGTTTGCGGCATTTGTCTGCAGCCCGCGATCGCGATGCAGCCTAGTGTGCAGCTTGCAGGCTTTCAGCCTCGGGAGAATCACTGGCTGCGATCCACTTGGCGGTTCACAACCGGCAGAGTCACGATCGTGGTGCTCTGCTTGTGTGACGTACCCTGCGCCAATCGCTGTCGCAACAGGCATAAATGGCGTTCCTTATCGCGACCCCACGATAAGCCATCCACCAGCCACAGATTGCGCGCGGCAGGACCTGCGCAACTTCTGACGTCTACCCCTCCACTTCCCCCCACTCACTACCCTTGCCCTTGCAGCCCAGTTCGACCAGGCGCATGTATCCTGACATCAGTTGCAGACCCTGAAGAAGAAGGTCGAGAGCCTTGACGACCTCCCAGAATGGAACTTTGACGGTTCCTCAACTGGTCAGGCGCCCGGCGAGAACTCCGATGTCTACCTCCGCCCGGTTGCCTACTTCCCCGACCCCTTCCGTCGGGGAGACAACGTCCTTGTCATGTGCGAGACCTACATGTCCGATGGCACCCCCAACGCATACAACTTCCGCCACGATGCTGCCATAATCTTTGAGAAGCACAAGGAGGCCGACTTCTGGTTCGGTCTCGAGCAGGAGTACACCCTTCTCGACGAGTTTGGCTGGCCATATGGCTGGCCCAAGAACGGTTTCCCCGCCCCCCAGGGTCCTTACTACTGTGGTGTCGGTACTGGCAAGGTCTTTTGCCGTGACATCGTCGAGGCCCACTACAAGGCCTGCATGTACGCCGAGATCAACATCTCCGGCACCAATGCCGAGGTTATGCCCGCCCAATGGGAGTACCAAGTTGGCCCCTGCCCTGGCATTGCCCTCGGTGACCAGCTCTGGATGTCGCGCTTCCTTCTCCACCGCGTTGCTGAGGAGTTTGGTGTCAAGGTTACCTTTGCGCCCAAGCCCATCCCTGGTGACTGGAACGGTGCCGGTCTCCACACCAACGTTTCTACCGTTGACACCCGTGGTGAGAACGGCATGAAGGCCATTGAGGCCGCCATGGAGAAGCTCTCCACTCGCCAAGCCGAGCACATGGCTGTCTACGGTCAGGACAACCAGCTCCGCATGACTGGCAAGCACGAGACTGCCTCATACGACAAGTTCACCTGGGGTGTTGCCAACCGTGGCTCCTCTGTCCGTATTCCCCGTGCCGTCGCCGCCGAGGGCAAGGGATACTTTGAGGACCGCCGCCCCGCCTCCAACGGTGACCCATACCAGATCACCGGCATAATCGCCGAGACCATGTACGGCAAGGTCGAGGGTGCCGACATTGCCAGGTTCGCCAAGAAGGCCGAATCTGTCGAGACCGAGATGGTCATCGAGGTCAACAAGCCATAAGAAGCTTTTCTTGTTATCATGTTCGGTTCTCTTTTTTCCCCCCCCCCATACCCCCAAATTTATTTCGCGCTTTAGACCACTTTGGGTTTGACATGTTGCCGCGCTTGTTCATGGAAATGGACTGGTTTGTCTGGCTGGGCTTGGCCTTGTAGAAATTTTATCGACTTTGGTGTTTTGTCGAATGATGACATGTTTTGGTGCCAAGGTATATCTATATAGATAGGGTATATCATGACCTGTGTTGTGGGAACCTGTTGAGTTGCATGACATGCAATGATTTAATGAAGATGATTTTGACTATTGCATTTCAGCTACTTGGGGAGAGAGTCTCTCTTGATTATTTCATGAAGTTCTCTTATGACTAATTTGCTCATCGTGTCCAAGTAATGATATGGCCTCATGCATACTCAAACAACAGTACCTACTATCCATCATCTCAAGCCCCTCCCACTCTTCCCAGAAAGCTACTCGACAACTTCGCACGTACACCTTTTCATAAAAAAGCCTCATCGAAAAAAGCCTTCTAAGCCCTCTCCTCTTTCACAACCTCCCTTCTCAGCCACTCACCCCAAACTCCCAACTCCCCAGCTACATCCAATCCACTCGCCAGCCTCTTGACTCTCTCCTGATGCGCCACCATTTCCTGCGCCCCGTCTTCATCCTCGTGCTGCATGTGCGCCTCTGACTCGCGTTTCAGCGTGGGAGCAGGCGAAGAAACTATGTTTTGCTCAGAGACAAGGAGATCGCCGTTTGCGTGCACGTCAATGGTTACAGCTAGGGGCGCGTGATGGGGTTCTGGGGGTTGGTCCTTGGGGGTGAGGAGGTCAGAGAGGAGGTTGGAGATTGCGTCTGCAGTGGTTTCTGGGGGGTTTGGGGGGGCTGTGGATGACGGGTGGGGGACTTGAAGGGTTATGCGTGGGATTGGGGGTGTGTAGTTTAGTGTTACGTCGAGTTGGAGGGTTGGGTAGTTTTCTGATGAGCCCGTCTTTGGTTTGGGGGTCTGCGGTTGGCCCAGTTTGTGTATTGGGATTGGCTTTTGTGGTGCTTCGTAGAAGCTTTTGCGGAGGAGCGTGGTGACGTGTGCGTATTGTCGCAGAACTGGCAGGATTTCTACGAGTTGTTTGGGATGGCTGAATGGGAGACTCTCGAGGGTACGGCTGTACTCTAGCTTTGGTACGTAGAGACTCATGTTGTGACGATGTTGTTCGTAGTTGCCATTAATGTCTTTTGAGAGTGCCAGGTGCGAGCTGCGAATCTCATGTGTAGACTCGCCAGTTGCACCAGACATACCAGGGTCGACTTCTCCAGGCCTCAGCGCAAGCCCAACAAATGTGGTTGGTCGTAGATCATCGTTGCGAGGCTCGATACCGACTGTTTGGTAGAGTTGCATATGAACAGCATAAGGTACGACGAGCGGCGGGTTGAATTTCGCAACGAATCGTACATTTGGTAATCTTCCTGCAGCGGAGTCGAGGTTCATGGCATCATCGGTTTGCTCTGGCGCCTCGAGATATGTCGGTTTTGGTTCAAGCCAGTCTATAGAAGACGTATTCATGAGTATGTTTTCCAGGTGGCTGGCATCATTGCTATCCATGGACTTTTCGACCTGGTCGCTGATCCATTCGTTCGATATGCGGATGGGGGTATAGAGAGCTGAGGGCGACGCTTCGCACTCGATAGTCAGCGAGTACATCTTATTGTTACTCCAGTAGTCGTCTTCGGGATATGAAGGGGATTCTTGCGAGCTGGCATCCATCTTTTCTTTGCCTTTTTCCTGTACTTCCGGCGCAGTCTTCGGAATCACCCACCGCGAGTCCATCCAGTATTCTAGACTTAGCCCAAGGCACGATCCGCCATTAAACCGAGGCCTCCCGCTCTTCTTGCATAGTACCTCCCGCTCTGCCTTGTATATCCTGTACCGCTCGTCTGGTGCCCGTTTTGCAAGCTCAAGCTTCTTCTCATGGTCGAACAGCTTCCGAAGGCTCGTGTAGATGCCCGCAATCGCGTTGTAGCAACTAATACCTCCGTTCTGCGAGGAGCCCAACTTGTCAAGTGCCAAAAGTTTCTCCAAGTTTTCTGAGAAGCGCTCAAGCGTGACATTGAACTTGCTTTGGCCTGGAAGGGGTCTCAGACTTCTCACCAAAATCTCTGACCCTGCAGCTCCAAAGTTCAAGTCGGGTCTCGAGTCGTCTAGCCCGGTCTGTAAATTCACACTGACAATCTCATCGTTCTTGAAGGTGACGTCGCAAAGGGCCTCGTCGCCAATTAAAAGACTCCATGTACCTGCATCGTCCATATGCTTTTCATACGATATGCCTATTCGGTCACACAGCGCAAGCAGACCTTCTTCACTGACGCGCCCTGGCTTCTTCCCTATAATATCTATTATCTCTCGGAGCCTCCGACTCCTCTCTGCCTCGTCTGCGCGCCCTGTTGCACTTGCTGTCATGCCCAGATTAGACATGCCTAGTCCACTCATGCTTATGCCCATGCCGACGCCTCCCATACCCGAGCTCGCAACATCGTTGAGCATGTTCAGTACCGCAGGCGAGTCGTAGGACATCATGTGGATGTTTCCGGTAGGTGGAACGCTGCGCGGTGCAGGGGAGAAGGCGTTGGGGTTCTTGGAAGGCGTCTCCTTGTCTTTGGAGGGCGTGGGTGTCGCCATTTTTGCAACGTGTGCTGAGATTATGGATAGCTGGTTGGATTGAAAGCACAATGCAGCGGGTCGCAGGCCGCAATTGTAGGTATTGTATAGCTAAGATGCAGTTGGTACACCAGGTAAAGCTGACGTATTGCACAGGGCTTTCTGAACCCCTCTTAGGCCAGATATGGCCGAAATTCTATGAGTGTATTGGATGTCAAACGAACATGTTGTGATGCAAGGTTGGGAGCAATTGTGGTGGGGTAGGAGAAGGACGGGTGCAGGACGAGATGGTGCGCGTGTGAGCTAGGTCTTGGCACAGTGTGAACCGCGGTTGGATGGTCAACATGCCCTCCCACCACAAGTAACAAGCATTCAGATAGACAAAAGTGCCTTCGCTTCTATGAATTCAACAAGATGTTTACAAAAAGCAGAAATATCTTAGTGTGGGTATCATATCGCAACGTCAAGACTATAACCAAAACGCCGACCCAATGCTCGTGTCCTTTCATGGCCCTCCAAAACGCTTCAGTCCAGCTCTACAACTGTATCATCGTCCAGAATCTCGCTCAGCTTCTGTTTCGCCTTGGCCCCGGCAACCCTTCCAGGTTTCTTTCTCGGAACGGCACTGGCCTTGGGCCTTGATTTTGCCCCCTGCAACAGCTCAGTGATGGCCTGGTTTATGTCCTCCTCATCGTCCTCCTTGTTGTATTCGATGGCACGCACGCGCTTCTTCGGTCGCTGCTGTGCCTCATCGCTCTGCTGGGCCCTTTCCTTGGCTTCGGTTTCCCAACGCTTGCGGATCTCGTCTTCTGTTTTATTCTCCATACTGTGGAATGAGGCATGGTGTCCACATCCGTCGCATTCATATGAGGATGATGACTGCACATTTGTGAGTACATGCAAAATGCGCCTCGACTCCAAACTAGATATGATGTCGGTAGAGGTTGCATACCTTGAGCGGATGCAACATGAAGCGCAAGCAAGGACATCTTGCCGCGAGTAAAGATGGTTTGTGGTTACATTGGCCGCGCGGAGGGACGTAATTCATTTGTGTCCAAACATTGGGTGAGCCCGTCGCCATGTCGAGCAAGTGGTAGACCAAGGGTTGTGCAAGGTGCTCGTGCAAGTAAACAAGTCCATGACATTACGCAGAACGCGCACGTCGGTGCTCAAGCAGTGGGCACATGCAAACGCCAAATTGTCTCGACTTCACGTGCTCCAGTTCGGCAGTAACCGCATTAGGGAAACCCCGCGCTCCACAACTTTCAGGCCCATCCCACGTCATAGCAGATATGCACTGTATTCGTTGTCCAGTCACATAATTGGTCTACTAGTATTCAAACATCTGGCAGTCTATATTATCTGTGCCGAATTTTCTAACCATGCACAAATCATGTGTTCTATGAATGCCAACCTGTGAGATGTGGATCTATGCTAAAGACACAACCTGGATTTACGCCTCGGCTTGGAGCAGGAGCAGGGAAGCACCGCTTCTGTCCCGCCTTAATCAGGACCCAGTAAGCTGAGCAAATGATACTCTGCGGAGAATTGGAAAAAGTGAAGCTTGATAGGTGCTTATGTCGATGTTCCGTGACTGATGCTTGTACGGGACATGGGCGACCCATTGAAGCGAGGCGGAGGGTCTGAAAGTAACTGTCTAGCGCTGGAGCTAGCGGTGGACAACACGGAAGGCTTATGACCCTTGACCGGTTGATCATCGAGACAGCGGGGTAGACGCCTTAGGCCAGTATAAAAACCTCGGGATACATGACAACAGTCCAGACACCTATGTTTATCATCTCCTTCGCTTGACTCAACCCAAAAGTATCCACATCAAGTTTTACCCCGCATCACAGTCAACATGCCTACTGGAGGATGTATGTGCGGCAACGTCCGCTATGAGGTGCAGGGCGACATGGAGGCCCAGGTAAGTGGTACTTCCTACAAGCTTAGACGAGGCTAAAAGGAAGTACAGATCCTTTGCCATTGTTATGATTGCCGTAAAATCTCCGGAACGACCTATTCGACCAACGCCCTCCACAGCAAGGATGGATTCAAGATCCTCCAGGGAACTCCAAAGGAACACAAGAAGACAGCGGATAGCGGGAACAATATTACATCCTTCTTCTGGTTCGTAACAGCGCAGACTGTACATGTAGCTTCTAATGTTATACAGTGGTGACTGCGGCTCCACCATGTGGCGAGAAAGCGACAGCTATACTGGCAAGATGATCATCAAGGTATGTCCACTCGTATATATGGCTGGCCGGCCCTGCTAAGTGGTGAACAGGTGGGAACTCTAGACGATCATAGCATCCTTGATAACTTCAGCACCAAGATGGAGTTGTTCACCAAGAACAGGCCCAAGTGGGTTGGCACTCAAGAGGGCGCCGCTCAAAAGTAAACCATGGCTTGAGCGTTGTGGCGTTTGTTTATGGACAAGGACAGCTGGAAATCAGGTGTACGGATCGAACGGCGACGAGCGGCAACGAGGAAGACGGACGATTGCAGAGTCGGAGTCGGCTGCGAGCGCCAGTCCAAGTATCGAATCTACAAACTCTATTCAGAGTCTGAACTCTCTGGTTCCTTTAAGCGTTCCCTCATCATCTGTAATTGTCAGCAATGCGCGTGTCGTCTTGCATCGTGATGCGCACCTGGTTCAATCGGGCCTTGAGCTCGTTAATTTTGGTCTCCTTAACAAGGATGTGCTCCTCGTCAAGTTCCTCGATGATGTATTCGTTATTGTTTTTGCTGTCAATGTCTACCAGCATGGCTTTGATGGAAGCATCGCACTTGACGAGCGTTCCTAGGGCGTTTAGCAAAGCGAAAGGGGGTGTGGCTTGGACAGAAGCAATACCTCTGATGGCTTTGACCATTTCAAAGATGGTGTAGAGGATGTTTGTGGGGGGCCGGCTGTGTATGTAGTAACTAACTGGACAACAGGGTGCGAGCAATCAAAGGCAGGAGCGGCTGGCGCGATTGCTTGGCGAAATCTGCAATGATCAGCGCGCTAACATTCTAAGGGTGTTCGCTGCACGCCAGCTGCGAGTGATCACAACGCCATCCCCAACCTTGCCCCGTCGGCCTTCAGTTCCCTTTCTCACTCATACAATGTGAAGAACCTCTTTCCGCGATGAATCAACGCATCGATGGCACTTCTTTGTGCTTCGCACCTACTCCTCGGCTCCAAAGTAGCGTTGCCGCTCACTACTTGCTTCTTCGGCACTCAGCTATCGCAGAAGGAAATGGCTGTTCGCGGTGATCCTGAAACATGTTGCCAGAAATAAAGACACGAGCACTACCCTACATTTCGCCATGTCCTATTCCCTTTTCTCTGCTCTGGCCTCACCCTCTTTACGGCAGTGTTTTCATACTTCTGCTCCTGCTGGACGTCTCTGTTCCTTCTGTCGTCGTTTCGTTCATCCTTCCCTTTCTGAGCTATCCAAGGGCAAACTCCTCGGTTTCACTTCCATTGTGGCATTCATCAACATAATGCCCTTGCTTCCTCGCATGGTCATAGCCACCAGGCAAGTGTTCGAGGACGAAACGCCACACGAAGTCAGTGCCTTCAAATACTACTTCCTCCTCATCGGCGTGCTTGTTGTGATGGTCGCTTTCTTGCTATGGTACTTGCATCGACGTACAAATTATAGAAGAGAGTTTTGTGGGCAAGACAGCGAGCAGCCACCAGCAAGGGATATCCAAACGTGGTCTCAACCTCGGAGATTCATGTACGGTATTTACGAAGCCAGCAGCTCATTTCTTAGCCGCCAGAATGAGGGCCTAGATCAAAATGGCGATGCACCACCACCATATCAGCCCAAGTCAAGAGCCCCAACTATCGATGTGGAGATTCCACTTCCAACCTTATCAAGGAGTCTGAGTCAACGCTCCCAACGCTCCCAACACACCCAACCACCGCATTATCCTAGCAGTACTGGAGGAGCCACAAGTACGACCGAATGACAGGAGGTTGTTCACTCTTGAAGAGCCATTGGAACAAGACACAAGGGCCAGCCTTGCAGTTTGGCTACATGCAAAGGATTTGGGACCATAATATCCATCAGAACCCACATTGGGCACTTTGTTCAACTACAGAAATTTTTACCAACCACTATGAATCAACTCATTCAAAGTTCCGGTACCCCTTTTTCACCTTTGAAATATGCACGCGCTTGCGCTACTGTCTTATATGATTGAACCCGACAGCCAGTAGTCAACTCAGTCGCGAGCCACTTGGACTATACTTTCTGGTATTCCCTATAGCCACGTCATCACGACCACTTGCAGTTTACAGCCTTGATCCTACGTGTAGTATAGCGTGGAAAGATTGTCTTGAGATTTCAAGCTAGCACGAGACGCATTTCCTGCAAGTTACCTTGCCACGCCAAGTGCTGCGTCGCTTGGATCTGACGTGCTTTTCGTTGCCTAGTTGCCACTGGAAGCCCTAACCAATGCCCAGTTTCGGCATATGGCCAAGAATCAAGCATTCTCCTTCTGTCCGGATGCCTCCAAAAATTTCCAGGTACTGTCATGAGTGGTAACTAGTGAATGGAGCTATCATAGACTCAAAATTTACAAAGATCTCATACGTAGGCAACAAGAACGACGTATCATGACTTGGCCACTTGCGTCTTCTAATCTCGAAGATGCGACTTTCTCGTACTGCCGGGCCGAATTTTGCATTCTTAAGCGTCATTGTGTATATTCCTGAGCGTAAGGTTACTAATCGGATCTCAGCTTATGTTATGTTAGCTCGGCCTACTACCCGGGCCATGCCGCTCCCCTTCTCGCGTAGTGGGCCGCATGATGCAGAAGCGGCACGACGGCATACAGGCGGCACATTGCGTGCACAGGGCAGTCATGATGGTTGCACCTTGCTTTGTGTTCAGTAATCTGTCATTTTACTGGCTGTTCCTCGGTTCAGCAAAAGTCGACCCTTGTCTTCCATCGCACAGCCTTCGTACGAGGCGATGAAGCACACATGTAGTGTGCATTGAACGCGCTGCCAAGATCTCGTCATGCACCCCACCATAACCAGTTGGCTACCGATATGCCAATATGCGAGGATGCTGCACCTTTTTCGACCCCCGTTCGACATGCTGCTCGTGCTTCGAAATTGTCTCACAAAGCCAAGAAATTTCACATCAGAAACTCTAGTCTACTTCTGATCACTATACTTGCCCAAAGTGCAGACTAACGGAACGATTCTTCACTCAATGTGGCTGTGACGTCGAGTACTACGCATGGATGGGCTTGCTTACCGTACTCGAGCTGTACCTGACTAGGTAACATGAGGCAAAAGCACACTTGATTATAAATTCGTCCCTTGGTATGCTGACTTGAGAAGCAGTGATGGCACTCGTAGCTGCACGATCGGTGGTTTGCATGTTATGCCTTTCTCCCGAACTACTCGGAGCCGAGCTCGGTACACCGAGAACAAACAGACCAATGGAGTTTGCCAACATACGCCACTGGATAAGGCTATTCCTCCTCCATGAGACTCCATCACTATCCGCTCTACAACAACCTCATAGTTATGGCTGAATCGCGCCAAGATGAATGGTTGTTATTGGCATGTTCAGCTGTGACACTAATGCATCGGCCGATCTCCAGTCTCCACCTTCTATGCTAAGGCTTCTAGCGCAATCGAGCAATTTACTACCAACACACCAGAGAGCCACTTGCTCCCGATAACTCTCACTGGGTTTTATGATCATTCAGGCCTTGTTCTCTCCGCAACTTGCCATGCGCCATGGCCAAACACCCCTGTTCATGGGTGGAGTCGGAAAGGGTTAGTAACATGCAACCAGACCCAGGGAGTGATAACATATCGAGGCATAGGGCAGGGTAGAGACGCAGTAAAAGGTAGGACATCCCACAACAGGAATGATCCCATTAGGGACACTTTTTGTGGATGTGTAAGAAAGACGCCCGGCAATCATTTCGGCTAGGCCGAAAATTGAGACGAGCCCTTCTCTTGATATCATCACAACATCGAAGCATATATCGTCACTGAATTCCCACTGCCGCCGGAATCAAGTTACGTTATTTCTCAAAACACAAATCACCCGCTATTCACATAACAGTCATGTTTATGCCAGGAACTCTCGTAGTCAGTGAGTCGTATCGCTGCCCCTTAAAAAACAGTTGCTTCAGATACATTTGTAACAATCTCAGTTACATGCAACGAGGCCAATCCAATGGTTGACCCGGCACGCCACTTCAATCTCAACACCAGTACTACACGGGTTATCAGAACGGCTGGAGGACGCACAGAAGGAGTTATCAACAGTATCTATCAGGTAGCCCAGTCGGTTAAGATTGACATGATTATTGTTGTTCAGCATACTAGTATGTATTTATCTCGATTTTACTAAAGCTTGTCTAATCAATGATTGCCCAGGTTGTCCTTGGTCGCCCGGTGAAGTGGAAAACAATGTCCGGTCAGATATTCAAGGGCTCAAAGCCTCACCGTATGTTCAGAATGATATATCCATCATTGGATACATCCTTGATCTTGCTAATGATCAACTACGTGAGGTCAAGTACGTTCAAGCCCTCTTCGGTCCTTCCTCATGGCAGTCTACGTCTTCACCTATCATTTTTCAAAATCCGATTTGTCCATTTTTATGGCACTCGACAGGCAATCAGTCTTCGAGCTGAAGAGGAGGCTGGATAAAATTTGATATATGCTACAATTGTGGGATTGGATGAAGCTAATATGCAAATCAGTGTACCTCGCACCGGGCATGAAGCTGAAGGAAGACAGCAAGTACTCGATCAGATGAAAGACTTTGGTCCGTTCTGGAGCTGAGACACCTATGTGTCTGCATACTTTGCAACACAAGCAACGATTCCCTATCTGCTGACTACAGCCAATTGTACCAACGACGAGTTAAATGATAATGAGACCATGATGTCATGTTCAATCAACTCATTCTCTGTATTGCGTATGTGTTACCTCGTACGCATCAATCGTATATTTTGAGCCTTGAATTAGGTTACAGATGCTGGTTCAGCTTTGTAGGACGTTATACACACCTATCAGAAGTACACATCAAACCTAATGATTCTATACGGAACATTTCCCCTTGCTTTTCCAAGAAGACGATCTCGGGAATGCCATGGCTCTCACTCAAATCGGTATAGTGCCTTGGTGCCCACATCATATCCGTATTTGTCTCCGGATTGGACAGTGACATCGATTACCACTTCCATCTTATCCTCCAACATAAATTACTACAGTTTATTCACCCGGACGGCAGATATTGCAATCTATCGAGGATAACCGTTCCGCGTCACGGTACATTTGCAATTCAAATTAATCATTGTCAGAAACTGGTTTACTAATTGAGAGATAGGCTAGTTGCCACCCAGCCTTCTTCGAAGCTCCATTGCGTATGTATGTATTCTCTTTCACTGCCATTCTCAGGACTTCATACGGGCACTACGGGAAAATAAATCTAAGTAGAAGCTTTCCTAGCATCGGACAAGTGTAAAAAAAACCATATCAATTTTCCGGGCTTATCTTTGGTCGCTGTTACGTTCGTACGAATTACTTCAAGAGATATGAATGGATATCGAAGCCACCTGCATGAAGCAGTTTCACTGGAATTGAGATTAGTGGCAAGGCCCGGAGTACGATATGCAAAGCAAGTTCGATCCAAGTCCAATAATCAAACAATACTACCGGAACCATCTCATTCCCAGATGGCTCAAGAGAAATGTCGTTACAGCATCATGCGCAGAATCAGGTGCCCAGATGTGTCTGATGCTCTCAGATCTGCAATGGTTGAGAACGCACGTGCGAGTTCGAACCAAGGAAAGCCAATGCGAAGATCAGCACACGCCGCGGGTATCAGCGAACCTAGCCACGCATCTGGGATCTCACAGACCATGGTTCGAGATAGCGTTGGCATGGGCTGGCGTGCAGAAAGGTCGCTACTATTGGCGCATCCACACCACTAACGCACACATGCAGTCACACGCCCGCTTTATCTGCTTCCGCCACAGACGCGAATACATGAAGTGTGCAGATACTCTTGTAAATCACTCAATCCGGAAAGAGTCGTGACGTTGTGCCGTTCATTACTAGGTCAAACGACCAATCGCAAACTATGGTATTTCTTTTTCCGTATCTGCATCCTAATGCACCCGGGTCCTCGATGCCGCTGCCTCTGTGCAGGGTCATCTACACGCGTCGTCAGCTTCTCCAAATCGAGTGGAGAATGGTATGCGGTAGTGGCAACATTACCGCATTGCGGGGTTCCCAAGCGTGGCTGTAGTTGTGGTGTTTAAAGCGCGGATGTCCCGTAGGATATGCTGCCGAGATGAGCGCTGGTAGTTCTCACGCTGGCCTGTGGGTAGAGTATCGACTATGGCGAAGAGCAGTGAAAAAAATGTAGCAACAATGGAGAGTGTGAGGGATGTCGAGAAAGAAGGCGTTGTGCAGCAGGTGGAATGTGCACAAGAATCTGTAGCTGTGAGTGCTACGACCTTGACCGAGGGTTTGCCGTTATCAAAGGCTCGGTGTGTAGCACTAGTTGCGGTACTGACTATAGCATCCGCCATGAGTGTAAGTGGTGAATTGTAATCTTGAGTAACAGCAACTGATCTCGAATAGACAGTAGCGATACAAGATTCGGTCACCGTACTGCCCACCATCGGGCGAGAACTGGGGATTCCTGCTAGCCGACAGCACTGGATTGTCTTATCTTACAATCTTACATTTGTACCATTCCTTGTCAGTCATTCTCACGTTCTCCTCGAAGTTCTTGCTGATTCTCCGTACAGATATTCAGTGGCCGCCTGGCAGACGTTTACGGCCGACGACGGACATTCCTCCTAGGCTCATCATTCTTCACAGCAGCATCAATAATGGCACCCTTCGTCCCGAACGAAAGCGGTTTCGACGCTATACGTGGACTTCAAGGTCTCAGTGCCGCGGCCATGGCATCTGCTGCGCTAGGAATCCTATCCTCCACATTCCCACCCAGAAACGCCAAAGACATAGCATTCAGCTTCTTCGCCATCGGTGCACCCCTTGGATGCATATTCGGCAACCCCCTCGGCAGTCTCATAGGAGAGCATCTACCCTGGCAATGGACATACTGGATCCTCAGCATCACCGCCGGCATCTGCACAGCCGCAAGTCACTCCATCATCCCGCGACCGCCTCCCTCCCCTACTCCCAGCAAAGCCAGCACAATCGACTGGATCGGCGCCGCAATCCTCACGCTCGCTCTCATCTTCTTCGTCCTCGCTCTTTCCAATGGCAACGAAATCGGCTGGCGCACACCCTGGATCCCCACACTCCTTGTTCTCTCTTTCTTCCTCCTCGCAAGCTACACATACTGGCACCACCGCCTCTCCACAACACCCAACAAGACTCCCTTCATTACCCCCTTCATCCTTACCCAAAAACAACTCACACCAATCCTCGTCATATCCGCGCTCGTCACAGCTTCGTACACCATTTTCCTAGCCACCTCTCTCCGCTGGTTCACAGCATACCAAGCCCTACCCACTTTGCAAATACTTCTCCAATTCCTTCCCGCGGGCATCTGCGCTCTGCTAATCGCAGTCATAACACCCCTCATCCTGTCTCGCATACCAGGGTTATACATCCTCCTCTTCAGCACAGCTTGCGTATCCCTATCCTGTCTCCTCTTCGCTATCCCGCTTCCAGAACACACTATCTACTGGGCGTACGGACTCCCGGGTATGATACTTTGCGCTGCAGGCGTCGTCACCGCGGGACCCGTTCTTACGCTTTTTGTGGCAAGTGCTGTCTCTGAAGAAGATTCGGCGCTCGGAGCGGGGCTGATCACGGGTGTGGGGATGGTTGGGCGGGTGATTGGGGGTGTTATTGCGACGGCGGTGGAGATGGAAATTGAAGGCGGGGAGAAGGGAGTGGCGCTGGCGCCGGGGGGTTATGCATTGAAAGAGGGGATAAGGGGTATGGCGTGGTTTGGTTTCGCGGTTAGTGTAGTAGCAGTAATGGTGGTTGGGGGTTTTACGAGGGGAATGGGGTCATTGGGGGGAAGAGATTAAGTGGATAGGATGTTTTGTAAAGGTAGATAGACGTTTTTGTTGCGAGAAGAATAAACTCGACTCATTAGAAAGGAATAGGGAAGAAATAAATCAGGAATCAACCCACTAACCACATATCTTCGCATCATTTCTCCTCAGCGAAACTTGCTCCCAAAAAGCATCACGTATACCATCCTATGCCCCCAGTTTCTCCCTAACCTTCTTGACACACGCCTTCTTCTTCCAACAAGCCCTATACCACACATCCAAACCCCTAAATTTCTCCGCACTCCACCCATTCCACTCTTCCACCAACGCATCAATAACAGGCCAAGCCAAGCAATCCGCAATACTAAACCTAGCCCCAGCTATATACGGCCCGGCATGCATTTCCAATCCACCCTCTAGTTGTTGGAGTAGAGAAGAAAGAGTAGCGTCGAACTCGGATACCGTTGCTGCCGGTGAATTGACACGGGAAAGCCATGTTTTCGTGATATCGGCGGTGGCAAGCATAGTTGGGTATGCAGATGCGGTCACAGAGTGTGAAGAAGAAGACGTGTCGATCGGATAATAGCGATCGAGGTAGAGTAGAATGGAAAAAGGAGTATGAATCTCCGTGTGATGCGTGTCTGCGTCGCGAAACGTAACCTGGCGGTCCCGTTCATACGTTTCGTCTGTTGCCGGTGCTTCGAGAAGCGAATAGGGGATTTTGCATTCTGCAAGGGCGATTTGGACTTGGCGAGTTTCGATGGGGTTGTTGGAGGCGAAGAGGAGGGGAGTGTCTTTTGGTGGGGTTTGGAGATGGAGAGTGTCGAAGCCATCGCCGTACCATTCGTCCCAATCGAAATCTGGATCATGGTTTTCGCGGCTGAATGCTGTGATGACACGTTTGGCTTCCTCTTCGTCGCCGTTGATCACGTCTGCTGCGTCACGTTGCTCTCGGGCTGTTGCGCCTTGGCCCCATATCGTGCTTTCCTTTGCGTCGAGAAAGGTGCCAATGTTGCGAAACGTCAGGCTGATGCGTATGCCATTGTGGCTTGTTTCCGCCTCACTGCGTTCGGAAGCCAGGCGCTTGTCCGGCTGGATAGCATGAAGCCACTTCCTGTTTGATTCGAGTCCAAGAACAAACATGGAGTTGTGTGGTAGAGGCACACGCTGGGTCTCGCGCTGGGCGACGGAGCTGTCGTCCACCAAAGTTTCATCTTTCTTCGATTGCGGTTTCTTTCTCCGAATGCGCATGGTACGCTGCGATCCAAAACTCACGTTGACGATAGAAGAACCTTTGACAATATCGAGGGTCTTGTCCGAGTGTTCAGATATGAAATCGTTACCCGATCGATAGAGCTGGATCAAGACATGATTCAGTGGATGTCCTACAAGCTTTTCGGCTTGCTTGCGTATTATTTGCACTTTTGGCGAGAAACGCAAAAGCGGAAGAGTCTGATCTGCAGGATGACGGTAAACTGGCATGGATCCGTCATCTCCAAATGCACCTTGACAGCATACAAGACGTGGTACTTCACCTTGCTGATGTAGCATTTTCTGCCATCGCACTTCGTTGTAAAGGTGTCCAAATATAAGGTCTTTCAGTGGTTGAGATGGATCGGAGGGGTGATGGAGATCGCTTGGAAGGAAGTCGTGTATAATCCTTGAGTCACCCTGTGCGATTTCATCTTCGGGCCCAAGAACAGGCAAGTTGGCGAGCGACTTTAGCTTTGAAGGTTTGCTCTTGGTGGGAGCCTTTGCCGTTTCTTCAATAGTCGTTGTTGTGAATATTCCTGGCGGCGTCTTATTCTGTTGTGGCTCAACAGCAGGCGACTCTGACTGTGACACGGAAGCAGGCTTTTCACTCTCCACAAGGGCCTGTTGGATTTCCTTCTCATCTTGTTTCGAAATCGTTGAAGCTGCCTTTGAAGAAGGAGCTGAACCTCGTTTCGCGTCGGGTCCGGAATCCGATTTGGGCCCCCTGGAAAGTGACATGCGTACTCGATCCGAAAACCCTGATAGTCTATTCTTGTCCTTTTCTTCACACTTGGCCGAAAGCAATGGCACAGATGCCGCATTTTTCAACACATGCTGTCTGGCTTCCTTCCCACGCAAGTCCGCGGCACTTCCTGCTTTGGTGATTTGCGAGGTGCGTTGAGCATCCGCTGGGGTTCCAGTAGATTTTGAAGTCGCACCGTCCATGATTGGAGTCGAATCAACTTTGACCGAGGTTGTTGACGCGCTGAGCTCGGCAGTGACATCTGCATCGTCATCATTCTGTTCTCCTTCTTTACCCTTCTTTTTCTTCTTCTTCGTTTTCCCAGACCTCATCCTTATCTTGGTTTTGACCAACTTCGGCTTCTCTTCTTGCGCACCAGGCACCGTTGCACCCTTGACCAGCATGTCAGCAAACTCCTGGTCAGTAGGCTGTTTGTTTTGCTCAGCGACCGGCTTCTCATCTGGTCGTAATTCCTTCTCCAACAATGCTTTACCGTTTTCACCCAGAGACATTTTGGCTAACAAATCCTCGACCGTCTTCTCATTTTGCTTTGAATCACTCTTTGCGCCATTGGAAGACAGTTCCGGCTTCTGTGGTATTTCCGCCGGGTCTTTTTCAAGGATTTCCTCGCTATTTACTAGGTATGCATCGAAAAAATCATCCATGCGCTTTAATGCCAGCTCATGCCTGGTTTCCTTACGAAAGCCCAAACAGTCTTCAATGACGCAAATCTTGATCCCATGTCGAGCTGCATCGATGACAGTCGCCAATACAGAGACATTTGTGATGCATCCGCATATGAAGAGTTCTGTAACAAGCCTTGCGCGCAGTGTAATCAACAGATTCGTACCTTGAAAGGCAGAATAGTTGGTGGTCCGAATTACCGCATCTGCCGGTAGCTCCATATGTTGGGTGACGAAATCGATAAACTCGGCACCGCGTGTCTTGGGCACGCATGCGGGCGTCCGCTTTTCGCTCTTCAACAAGAATAGCTCGTCATCCTCTTCGACTGAAGCCTTTGCAATCTCTTTTGGCAGCGTCTTTCTTCGCGCTGATACGCGCTTTAGCAAGTCGAGAGCGCGTTGCTTGTGTTTTGATGACTTTGACTGCGCAGGTAACGAGGCCGCCTCTTTTGCCAAGTCGTCATCGCCAGCCTCCGGGCCGCTCTCATCACCGTCGATCAGTCCACCCACAACAAGCGCGTCTCCCTCGCCAGTGTCTGCTCCAGTGGCGATACGGTCTGTTTCGTAGAGCGTCTGGACCCATATAACATTGCCGCTAAGTTCGCGAAACTTAGGTACCAGAGTTTGGATGCGGTCGAGAAAGCCGGTCGAGGTGTTTACCGGAAGGCGTCCGTCAGGTAGGACAAAGTCGTTTTGCAAGCCAATGGCAAGAAGCGCTTGATGAGTCTGGAACTTGGGCTGGTTCTGGGACACCAGGTCCATGAGGTCGGCCATCTTGGAGGCCATGGTGGCAGCAAGGCGAAGTGTAAGAGTTGAGTCAAGCGCTAGGCAGCTACAGTTTTGGCTACAAGTTTAGCGCCAATGCCTTCGTGATTATGAGGCCTCAGATGCAATCAGAGGTTGACGAGTATTAGGAACAATGGGTACCGAAAGGGCGTACTAGATAACATGGCATGATATGAGATGGAAATGCAAAGGTGGACTACGTAGGATCCGCAAAGAAAAAGTCTAGAAGGCGGAGGCGGTCCGAATTTGGGCAAATTCGTAATCGGACGGCTGCAGGGATGGTTACATTAGAGAGGTGCGCTATAGGAATGATGGGCCGGAGAGGGCGTTGGGGGCGACTCGAAACGGCGAGGCGTGTTGGTGTTTTCCGCATCCAAAGGCCGCTAGGTGGCTGCTCACTCCCCCCGCCGTTAGTGCGGGGCAACGGATGGATGGGAGCAGCAGCACTGGCTAATTGCCCAACCGGGCTGATCTACTTTACGCTGTCGGTGGGTATTCCCGCGGGCATGTCAGGGTCGCGCTTCTAGTCGTCTCTCACGGTCAAGCCCAGACGCCTTTTCTCCGCGCGGGCATACCTTTGCTGACAGCATTGCCCCAAGCTATACTGAGCATGATATAGCGCGAGATGAGCCTCACGGTGGCTTGCGCTTCACCGCCAAACCTTACGACTCATGGAAGCAAGTCTCACTTGCTGTTAAAAAAAGCCGTAATCTTCTGCGAACCGTCAGATTTGCGTGTTTTGGCCGCGCTGCCGTTGCTCGTGGCACTCCTGGTGACGCGCTTCTTTGCAGGCGTGGACGCTGACTTGATAGGACTCTTTATCAGAGACGCCGATGGTTCGGACTTGACGCGTTTACTCGAGGGTTCTTGCTCTCCTGTACTACCGTTGTCATCTTCGCTGTTGTTCTCTCGCTTGATGCCTTGCGACTCATGAGCCGGTTCGGAGTGTGCTGTCACTGGTACAGGTAGCGGGGCGTTATCTTCGGTACCTTCCACACGGTCCATTGTCTCACGTTTCTCATTCACGTCATGATCGACCTTGGCGGCTGCTCGTTGGTTGCCAAAGAAGTTTGCAATGTTGTTCTTGTTATCGGCGCTGTTGATTGGTACAAGAAACGAGGGCGAGTTGTTGCCGACCTTGCCAACATCTTTGCTGACTGGGTAGCACTCAAGGTCGCCTTGGAATGGCTGCAAGAGGGATTGTAAATCTTTGCTCCATTCGGTGTGGGTTGGGTCGAGCCAAGTACGGATTGCGTCGGATCCGTTCTCGAGGATGACGGGCATGCGGTCGTGTAGAAAGCGGAGCTGCTGGTTGGATTCGGTAGTTATGATTGTGTAGGTGAAGAGCTTCTCACTGGAACCTTCAAACTGAACACAGTCCCATAAGCCGGCGAAGCACATGAGCTGGCCATCTTTGCGTTTTGTAAAGTGTGGTATCTTGTCCTTGCTCCCGCTCTTCTTGAGCCATTCGTAGAATCCCTGTGCCACGACGATGCATCGCTTCTTCTTCTTCATAGTTGTCCATATCCCACGGTCTTCGACGAGAGAGTCATCGCGGCAGTTGATCGTCTTCATCTTGGAACCGTAGTCGGGGTTGCGCTTGGTCCAAAAGGGCACGAGGCCCCATTGCATGGACTGCAGCTTGTACTGGGTGTCGTTGTCGCTCGACGGGGAAGTTTCGTGATCACGAACAGTTTCGGAGCCCTCTGCTCGATAGACCAGGCCGTGGTAACCTGGGGCAAAGTTGTAGCTCTGTCGTATGGTGCCGTCGTCATCGTCGGGGGCTTCTGCGACGGGCATATGCGAGTGCTCGAGCTGTCGGCGGACCTCGGATGGCCGCTGGGGGTTCTGTCAGCTGTCATATAGCATCGCTTAGAGTAACAAGAACTTACCAAGGCCAGCACATAACGGCCGCACATGTTGCGGTGTCTCAAGACATGGCTGGTGGTGGAGTGCAGACGTCATGCGGCGACCCTCAGCCCTACGCGGAACTGCACGCGGCGGGCACTAAAAGTTCATTCCGTCATGCACTCGCTCCACCACATTTGCTCGCTATTCTCGACACTTCGTTGCCCCCGGCCAGCGCACCATGTTGAGCAGGACAATTGTACGCGCCACTCCTCGAGTGAGTGCGTATGCTCGGTGCGAAGCCCAGGCGCCTCTTGAGCGATGCACCAGGCGGCCTGCAACACCATGGCGGCCAGCACAGCAGTCACTGGGCCGGCGTCACGCATCGATGCGGGTACAGTTCAGTGAGCAGTACCGCAAGAGCCCCGTCATATTTCCCTTTGCCATTGGAGTGTATGCCGGACGATCCAGCTACCAAGCCCTGCGCTAACCCACCCCGCCAGCATCACCCTCGTCTCAGGCATCTGCGTCTTCTACATTCCCTGGTACTACAAGAATGTCATCATCAAGCCCTACCACAACTTCCCCGAGCCCGTCGCAAAGAAGCTCCGCAAAGCCCTCTTCTACAGCCGCGGCAAATGGCTCGATATCCGCGAGGCCAACAAGCACTTCAGGCAGGCCCTCGCCCTCGCCGACGAGCTGGGCATGGATCCTTTTAGCGATGAGATAATGGGCGTCAAGTACACCATTGCTCAGTTATTTGAGGATGCAGGGTATTATAGCTTGGCAATTGATGTGCTGGAGATTATGCGCAACGACTGCCAGCGATGGGTCGACGAGTTTTCAGACAAGCACTGGACAACGGGGAACCGCAGTCGGGTCAAAAAGAATATGGTGCAGATTAATCTGAAGCTGGGCCAGCTCTATGACGTTCGATACGTCAATGAGCCTGAGAATGGCGAAAAGAGACTTGTTGAGGCTGTCGAGAGTGCGCTCAAGGAGCAGCAGCGACGGGAGAAAGAGGGCGTCAAGAATGGAGAGGGATCATGGTTGACGAACGAAGAGATGGGTGGCACATTAGAAGGTATGCACTATAATCTTTGTATGGGCATGAAATGCTGACGCGACGCAGCTCTCGGGACACACTACGAGCAGTTTGACTCGCACTACCTGGCCACGCCTCTGTTTGTCAAGGCACTACAACTATGTCCACCAAATTCATGTCATAGCGTAGTCTTGAGTACGTTCTCAGTCTCTCTATTAATATCAGCCCAAACTAATCCACCCAGTGAACAACATCTCCACCTGTCTAGTCCAGCAGACTCCACCCTCCTCCACCGACGCAATCACCATGTCCCCCCTCCCCTCCGACTTCCCCGTCTCAAACACCGCCCCACGCGCCCTCCTCATCGAGCAAGCCCGCCAATGGGCTGAACGCGCCCTACAACAAGCCAACCAAATAAAGTCCCCAGACCGCACAGAAGAATGCGACATGGGCTGCGCAGTCGCTACCCACAACCTAGGCGAATTCTTCGAAATGGAAGGCAAGACCGCCGAAGCACGCAAACAGTACGAAGAAGCGGCTGCTCTCGCGAAGAAAATGGGGTTTACAGAGGGTGTGGCAAATGCGCGGGCGGGATTGAAGCGGGTGAAGGAGTTGGAGAAGAAAGCATAGTAACCCGAACCAAGACTTGGATGTATTTGTATATGGAAGAGAAGAAAAATCAAGCATCGCATTACAAATGATAGCATAGTTCGATCCCTCCTTAGAAAGAAAGAGCAAAGGCTAAACTACACAGTGTATATCTCTCCTATCCATCCATCCATCCATCCATCTATCCATACTCATGAGTCCAAAAAAAAGAACGGCGCGCTGTGACAAATCTCCCTATATCTTCGCAAAAAAAAAGAGGCCCAATGGCGAAGATGGCTAGTTACATTCGTATTCTCCCCCCTTCTCCCTTTCCCCCATTTCAAAGAAGAAAAGTGGGGAGAAGTATGCAAGTCAAACAAAAGCATATATATGTAATATGTACACCCCCTCTTTCCCTTCCAACTCCAAAGTCCCCAGACGAAGGACTCACGACCCCGTAATTGTCGCACTACTAACCGTCCTCTTCCACCCTGCCCATCCCCACCCTCCACCTCCTGCATTTCCCCCAACCGGCTCCTTAGGCACATGACTCGGCGTCACAACCGGCGTATTTGTCGGCGTACTGCTCGCGCTTCCGCTTCCACCTGTACTCACCATCCTCTTTAGATTCTCAAACCGCACCTTGAACTCCTCGAGTTCCTGCTTCGCCACCGCCTCCGCTGTCTTCGCGTTCACGAGTTCAAGCAGGAGAGCCTCGTTGTTTGCGTCTGGAACGGCACCGTCGGCGCCTGCGAGGAAGGATTGTGTGGCCAGTGATGAGGAGCGCTTGGTGAACATCGGGGTGGGGTGAGAAGACGAGAATTGGCGTTCTGATTTCTGAGATGGGGTACGGCCGAGACGGAGTTCGCGTAGGCCGCCGGAGACGCTATCGGAGGTTGTGGAGCGGGAGAGTGAGGGCGGGGTATCGGGGGTGCTGTCTGTTCCGCCCCAGGAGGAGGTGACAGCGGATTGCTTGCGGGCGTGCTGTCGTAGCTCTTGGATTGTTTTTTCTTGACGTTGGCTCTGGTTGTAGCTGTCTTGCAGGCGCTGCCGTGTGTCTCGGAGGGCATCCCGTGCGATTTGGAGTTCGGCGTCGCGGTCGCTCAGGTCACGGGCAAAGCTGTTGGCGCGCAGTGTTTCGTTGGCGAGTTGCTCTTTTGTGCGGGTTAGGTTCTCTTTGAGAATCTCCTTGGTTTCGAAGATGGAGGAGGCGCGGTGGTGGCCTTGGGATTCGGGGAATCGCGATTCGAGCGTCGATACTATTTCGGAGGCCTCTGCGCTCAGTTCATTCGAGGCTGCGCCCTCCTCGAGCGCTGCAGCGACAGATGCAGCGGTGATTGTCGTCCGCCTCCGCGACGCTCGTGTGGATGGTACAGCGAGTGTGGATGTCTTCTTCCGGACCTTGTCTACTACTGTCCGCACGATGCGATGGTCCTCCTTGCGATCCTCGCGCTGCTTTTGCAATGCGGCTTCAAGCTCGCTATTCTGTCTTTGCAACTGGCTTACAGACATGAGCAGCTGCTCAATCTGGTAGTGCAGGTCCCTATCCCTGGATGAGGCGCCCATTGCCATGGAGCCATGGCCAGACTTCATCGACAAGGCGTCTCCGTTGGACGCACGCGAAATGTCCGTCAAGGCTGTGCTTTGCGTGTTTGCTGAGGCGTCTGAATCGGCCATTGAGTTGAGTGTTGAAGCCAAGCTTTGCTTTGAGGCTGAGCGCCTAAGGAAGCTCACAGGCCGTGAAGGCGCCGAGAGTCCCGGGCTGAGTGAAACAGACTTGGTCGAAGAGTTGGACGGGCCCCACAAACGGCCCAGGAACGACGAGGCCGACTTCTGGACCTGCTGCTTGGACGTCTCCCTATCCTGAGCTTCCTTGTACTGCTGCTCCAACCCCTGTAACCTTTCCCGCGTCACATCATTTGTGAAACCGACAAAATCGGCAACCAACTCATCGGCAGACCCTGCGTTCCGGCCATATGGATCCCAAAGTTGGCGGCCAAGCAGCAACTGCATGACATCTTCGAATTCACTTAATGACAAGAGCTTTTGCTCGTTGCGCTTCATGAGGGCGAGTGCTACACGCATAATTGTCTCGGAAGCGCCCTCGGCGAACAGCACATCGTAGATGCGGAAGAGCATGGGTAGCGGACATGTGACGGCGAAAAATGAAAGGAACCATTGTGAGAGATATGCAGACTCGACACCTTGGTCATCGAGGTGCTGCGCCAGCGCGGGCATGTGATGGTGGAGCAGTTGCTGGAACTGGAAGATGCGAAGATGCAGACCAGATAGGTCAGGAAGGAAACAAGAACGAAGGTCGTAGTCTTCCATAAGTCTGCAAGAGTTAGCGGGGGTGCGGAGTTATTAAACTAGAGTGACGTACCTGACGAGTACACAGAAAGCCTCCTTGTCACCCATTTGCATTAGCAGTGGTCCAACGAGGAAACCGAGACCCTGGCAATAACCGATCTTGTGGTCGTACAAACTAAAGCACTTGAGCACGCGGCCAAGCATCTTTTGGCCCTCACCATCGGCGTCCTTGAACATGTCGACACCTGGGAAGCTCCTTCCAAGATCCTTATTGATGATGTTCTCGTATGGGCTGGACTCGCCACACAGTGTCTCGTACTGATCCTCAATCAGCTTCTCCCGTGAGCCAGCTGCACTCTGCCATACAACGCCACGCAGCGGCGCAGGAATACCTCCTCGAATCTTGTTCAAGCAGAGCGTAGGCAGACGCTGGACCGTCTGTGGATAATCACGAACGAGGGCGGCCCAAAACTCCAACTCGGTCATGGGTGGCGGCGAGGGCAGCTGGGAGAAGCGGACCTGTGCAGTGTCATGGGCGACGAGACGCTTGAGTTGGTTGATGGAGGGGGGCCGCGACTGGCTGCGGGCGCGAGAGACCTTCATGTTTGCTTTGGAGTCTGACATTATGGCGTCGTTTTCCTGCTCGAGTCGAGCGAGCAGCAAGGCCATGGCCTAGAAGAAGAAGAGAGTCAGCAGACGACGGGCATTAGATATCGTGAGTGGGCGCGCACCTCTTCCTCGCCCTCTGGCTCCTGTTCCTCCTTTTTCTCGAGCTCGGCCCAATCAACTTCCTCGCTCTTGCCTGAACCATTGCTTGTTCGCCTCTCCCTAGTATCTATCTTGGGCGACTCGGGCGCGTCCGTGTCCCGGACAGAGATGGCCGGGCTTGTTGGGGTGGTGGTTGCATCGGCGCTCGTCTGGCTCTGGCTCTGGCTCCGTCCAAACGCCTGGCGGATTTCGATTGAGTCTGCCCGCGCCGACGACGTCCTGCGCTCGCCGACGACAATGTCTGGCCGCACGGGCGAGGTGGGCGAGCTGCAGGCAGACTGGTCGTCTTCTGGTGTTCTGCCGTCCGTCTCTGAGAGCGGGACCGTGACCATGGAGTCTGTTGGCAGTGGTGCGCTGTCGACGTGGGTCCTGGGAGAGCGCTGCACGGTTTGGTCCACAGGCTCTACTACCGTGGGCTCTGCCGTAGGCGGCGGCATGGGGATGGCTACGTCGGTCATGGTGCGGTCAGACGGGCAGCATCGAGGGACGTAGGGCAGTGGGAGATTGGGTGAACAGAAGTCTGTCTGTTTGCAATGACGCAGCACAGTGGTGCAGCCCCTCGGTCAAGGGCCAAATGGCAAGATTGGCAGCTCGGTCAGCGGGGCGCGAAGAACAAACGGCGCTGGTGTAGAGCGTGTTTCAAGCGTGTGGAATAGAGGTTGCAGCCGGGATGGTGTCGTGACGGCAGGTGGACTGGGTTGCTCGAGCGCGCAAGACACGAAACACACGTCGTCAATGGAGTCTGCTTCGAGGCACACTGAGCAAAAGGAGCGACGTGCAAAAGAAGAGCAGGCGGCCATGGTGGTGCTATGTCGAAAGGAGCATCAGGAGGCCGAGGGCTGGCCCACCTGCGTTAGCGCCTTATCGCGGAGCGGTCAAGCCAGGGTCAAGCGTCCCCACCATTGGCTTCTGGCCTGCCGCCCTAATCACCCAGCGGCCACCCAGCTGCTACACCGACCACCTTGGATGTGTATGCATCCCGATATTTCATGCACCCTCTTACTCGCCGCGCCCTCGCTGATGTCACCACGCCTACCCGCCAGGAACCGCCTGCTGCTGCTGTTGCGCCTTGTGCTTCCACCGCGTCTGCATTTCGCGCTTGCCACGCCCGACTACACGCGACCTGCATCCAAATACACGCGACACCACGTGCCTCACCCCGACCCTCCGCCAATCACACGCGCCCGCCGCCAAACCACTGTTCGCATCCTGCACGACTACCTACATGTACACCACCACCACCCACCAATCACCGACACTCGACGCATGCGCAATTCCTGCGACCGCCCGCTAGTCCTCTTCGCCTGCTAGCTTCATGTAAGCTGGTCCCGCTCGTGCGGGGGTATTCGGCACGGAAGAATACAAGTAGCACCTCAACATGGCCCACAGAGTATAAACGACTACACTTGACCGCCTCTTCGCCAACGCCACTGACTCCTGTCCTTTGTACTCTGCTCTTTACACTCGTTCGCTTACCACAAGCCGAGCCGCTACAAGCATCCCAGTCCCGTTCCCCGCCACTCGTCTCCACGCGGGGAGGCGGTTCATTCAGATTTTTTTCATGCTACCATCTTTTTGTCCCGGCGCGCGCTGCAGTCACGTCAGGTACATATGACACGCCTTGCCAGCGCGGCGTCACAGATGGCACGTCCTGGTTCGCAACAAGCAAAAGCGTACAGCTTTGTCGTCTAGAACATACCTTGCCAACGCTGTCATGCACCTCAGACCAAGGCACCCATGGCTAACAAATTGACGTTGGATATGTAACGGCGAATTTCCGTGTCAATCTGGGCACATCCCTGTTACATTGCCCTGGTCGGTATCCACACGCGCTGTTGTTGGAGTAGGCGTAAGAGAGGACGAGTGTTTAGCCGTCTAGCGGCTTACGCCATTTAAAGTATACGCTCCTCGTTTTTTTGTTAGAAAGATTAGCGAGATTTAACGAGGCAGTGTTAGAGTAGTCTTGCTGATGGTGTAAACACGGCGAAACTTTGTACTGCTCGTGGTAAGAACGCATTGACTTGACGCTTATGGATTTGCAGTCGTGTCGATTCCAAAGCCATGGTTTGTGCACGAAGTACGTCACAACTACTATATTTGGCGAGTTAGCGGGACTTTAATGCGCAATAGGGCTCGATTGCGTACACCGATCCTGGATCACGGCTATCGAAGTAGGTTAGTTAAAAAAAGGATTAGCGGGGCTGTACAAACTCACAAGTAGGCTCTATTTGAACATCTTGTTAGTCTTTTGTTCGACAGTAGTCGCTCTGCTCGCAACACTCATTCACTATCTCGAACTATCTTTGTTCTCATCAACCGCGACACAATACTTCATATCCTGCGAGAACCACAGGGGTATCAGTGTCTCGACCCCATATTGCAGAGTCAACCATCAGACCCGATGTACTCCAACTCTATGACGTTGCATTTGTACAATTAGGAAGCCGACCGGCTACTCAAGTCGAAAAGATGATATCGTTAGTTAACTATCAGACCTAATGAACTCTAGGCCCTATGGTGGAGTAGTTGCATAGTTTAAAAGCTAGCTAGCTACCAAAGTTCACAAGGTGAGATCGTCAGTCCTCTAGGCGAAATGCGCAAGAGTGCCTTGTTCACATAGTCGGTTCGTATTCAGTTACCGGCAGAGCGAGTTTGCCTTGGATGAGTAAAGTCAAACGTATTCTTGGGCTTCATACTGTTGTACAAGGATTGGTCGCACGCATATCCAGTGTCGCCTATCCTGACACTGTCCCGTGTCCCGTCAAACTGCTGGATCGTCATCCGAGCAATATACGTCGAATTGTTGTTGAAGACGCTGATACAGCCGGCTTGTTGACCGCTCACCGAATGGTCTACTGTCTTGGTACAAATACCACCTAAATCGATACACCAATCAACTGATTGGCTGGTATACTGGTTATGCTCATCAAAACAATAGATGTAGTAAATGACGTCACTTTGTGACACCATCTACATACATCCGTGACCATTGTGATATCGTAGAATATACAACACTTTATTCTCATTTCGAAGTAAGAGCAGAGTAGCTACGAAATCATTCGCCAGCGGTAAAATACAAAGAGTTACTCATGATTTTTGTCAGAAAATATGCATTTCACAATTCCCTTCGCAGCAGAGACTTTCCTATTTGAACATAGTGAACTACTAGAATATACACGTTGATGTATCGCCTAAGGTCACCTAAACACCTGCTCATAACTACTAGACCTTAAATCACCAGCACCTTTCCTATACCCGAAAACTTAATATGGCGCTGAGACTCGGCCTGCCACTAAGGAGAAAATGAGATATTTTGGTGTCCGTGTTTCTCCTTCGAAGAGTGGCTCAGTCGAGCGTATAAAACTCATGTAAGGCTAAGTGACTTCAACACTGCTCGGCCCAAATGACGAAAGTAGATGAGAACTAGTCTGGATAGTACTCTGCTGATGGTAATGCTGAAAAGCAGTCACTAGTTGAGCAGCGTCAAGAGCAGCTCCGTCGAGACGGGCGTTGCTGTTGGAGATCATGTCGTATCAAAGATTTGAGTGAGCAGAGAATGGTCGCTCAGCTATTGGTTGTTTAAAGAGTATGCCTTGACTCTAGTGTTTGCGGAAAAATGGTCAAAAACAGGACCTCGATATACCAGGGGGGTGAAGCAGGATTGGACTATTCAACTTTTAGAGGGAAGAATAGTACTTCGTAATCGCAGCTCCTACGAGAGAGACTGAAATCAAGTCACGAGATACGTCGCATCGATAGAATGGAGAGTCTCATTGAGTAGAATTAGTTAGACAAGAAAAATCTTTCAAAGACACCACATTAGTCGATCCAGAGATATTTTTCCTCTGACATTGTTCGCTCAGTAAGAAGTGTGTTAAACAACATCTTCACTGCCATATTCTAGCATCTATATCCCACTATGAAGCTCTCGAAGACAATACTCAGCATCCTACTCTCTCGTCTTCTCGTTCTCTCCTCAAACGCTTAAAGTTTTACTTCCTCATACATGCCGGAGATGCAAGGGACACCGTTCTGAACTGTCGCTATAATATATCCATTTCGATGAGCCGGGAAATCCGAATACTTAAATGAAATGTTCATTTTAATATGTTTTTTCTATAGTATTGACATGTTAGAAAGACAGTCCAATCATGATCTTGGACGTTCTTCTTACGATTTCTCCTCACAATCGCCCTCCTCACTACCACCTCTTGAAAGTCATTCCCATGCTATCACTCGACAAATCACTCCATCAAACGCGTACATCCAGTCTCTTAGTAACCTTTTCAGTCATTTCATACACAATGAATCTCATGTAGGACGCGAGATATCCAACCTCCATCAAACGACATACGGGAGTAATCAACCACGGTCTTCCTAAACATTTTTCATAGATATACTACTATTTCTATTCGTCTGGTCTCTCAAACTATCCACATCATCAGTCACTATACCTGCCTGTCCAAAATATCCCCAAGCATCTCGTTGCACTCAGCGGCTAATGAACCCACCGCGCCATCTCCTCAGCTCAACCGCGCGCCTCGAACAAAGACAACTACATCCTCCAAACAGCCAGATATCTAGTCCTATCGCGTCCATCTTCGCTCAGGGACCAAAACACCACTCCACCTCCATGTCCCTTTCCTACGATGCCAGATATATCTTCACACAAAAGCACTAGAACAACACCTCCATATTTCCACCAAAAAAAAGCGTCAAAGCACACGCCTCCAGCACTCAAACGTTTGCAAAGTCGCAGCTAGGAGACGTAAACAATTAATCAGGTAGAAACTGAACAGGTGATAGTGTACAGAGATTGGGGAGACGCGCGCGCGACACCCTTATATACACCCACCTACCCCCTCCCCCTTCCGATACCGCACCCCCCCAAATTTCTCCTTACGCAAATTCCCCTCTCTCTCTCTCTCTCTCTCTCTTCCTTCTTCCCCACGGGGTAAAGAAAAAAAAACTCTTCCACACCCCATATATTCTCACCCGAAAACTCCCGTCGCGCACGCGTAACGTGCATGGTGGTTTTACGTACAAAGCGCTCGTATTCGGTAAGAGCGGCAGTGTAATTATTTTGTGTGGGGTAGGGGTAAGCTGGGGTAGGGGGCGGCTTGTCAGGTGAGGGGAAGGTTTTGCGGGGAATTTTTTTTTTCTTGCTTTTTGGCGGGCAGGGATAGGGTACGTATGCGTGGAAGGTGCGGGTGTGGGGGTTCTGGAAGAGGAGGGGGGGCTTACGTGCAGGGAGGGGAAGCTAGGAGAGATGGCAGTGTACCTTTGATTTCCACAGTTTTTTTTAGTGGATTGGGGCTCGTAGGCTGGGTGAACAAGAAAAAAATTGCGATGCGTGTGCATGATATCTACACATGTCGAAGAGACAAACAAAACCCGTTAAACTCTGATCAGAAAACCGCTCAATCGTCAAAATCCCAATACGCCTTATCAAGTATACCCTGCCAGCCCTCGACAGATTCCAACCGCGGATCCTCATCATCCTTGAAATTGACCGGCAACTCCACACTCGTGCCCGCGCACGGATACGTGCAGCGACACGGAAACTCTATTTCACCTCTTCGAATCCGAGGGGCAATCTCCTGCAATATCTCCAGCTTCATACTTTCCACCATTACCGTTTCCCCATCTCCCGCAGCGTTAAGCTTGGACTCCCAAAAGTCCACCGTGGACGTCTTGATGCACCCGTTGAAACTAATCCTCACCCCCTTGGTTGTACGTAGATCGCGTAGCACATCCCACGCCATAACAATCCAAAACTCAATCCACTTCTTCTGACAAGCATGGGGTCTCCTATCCGAACTCGCCAGCGCCCACGGACACCTCGCGACTCGATGTTTCGGACTGACGAACCACAGGTCGAGCGTCTGAAGCCCAGTTAACAGTGCCAGCTCAGTGAGCTTCAAGGAATGCGGAGTCTTGGCACGAAGCGGATATGTGCTGCTCGGATAAATCCCGATGCACGCGAAATACTCAACCGCATCCATTTCAAGCTGAATGTGCCGCAGAAACCCTGTTTGGAGAGCAAGTTCCGGTGGGAAGTTGAGGGCGTGCTGCCATATCTTGAACAGAAAGTGTTTGGGGCCCCTACCGAGACGTGAGTACAGCGAGGTGAATCGCTTGATCGACTCGCGATATGCGAACGCGCTGGATTCCCTGCAGACCTGCTTGTTGACGTACATGATGTTGAGGTTGGGGCGGGGGACGTCTGGGTCACGGTTGCGTTCAGCGACGCTGGCGGGCCCGAAGGCCAACCCGACACCAAGGATGAAGCGTCTTGTGCCCTCCGTCACGATGTCGGGTACAACGACGGGTTCGAGGACGTGACGGTAGATTTCCTCACGCAACTCGAGAGGGAGTTCAAGGAGCTTGAAAAATTTACCCGTCTTTATCCACCACTTTCTTTGCTCGTCGTAATGTATGGCAGAAAACTTCTTGGGCCATGTCTTTTGGAGATCAGTGCAGTAGGTGTTGCGTATCCACGATGCCGCATCACGCATGTTGCTTGCCCCGGTCCCGATCGTCATGGTCTCGACCTTCACATCTTCCTCGTCCAGAATGCTGATGGCGACTGTGCGACGCGAAGCGTCAATCGACTCAGCGAAGGTGTACCAGCCGGCATTTTCAAAGTCATCGTCTTTGTTCTTGATGGCGGCGATGTCGTATTGGCTAGCCAGTTCGACTTGAAGAAGGCTTTTTGTATCCTTGTAGCAGTGACTATATTTTCCTAAGAAAGAAAAGTCACGCTTGCGTTCATCCTTGATAAAGTCGTCGAGGATGGCGATGACGCGGTCTGGAAGTGATTGTGGCTGGCAAGGTGCCTTAGCCTTGCTTTCGCTAGTCCTTTCGGGCATAGCGCCGGTAGTTGGAATAGTTGCTTGATCCATCTTCAAGGTACTCGTGATGTTCAATCGATGATGGATTTCTGTCGCGCCAGAGTGAAGAAGTGATTTACTTTGGAGATGAAAAAACCCGTTTCTTTTAATATCGCTTGCAAATGTCGATATTCACATTGTGACTAAACCAAAGTCCGCGATGCTGAGCACAAAAGACCACGCTATCCATGTCTAGACTAGCGTGGGCTGAACCAAAGGAAAGCAAGCGAAACAGAGAATTCATGATTGGAAGACCCCACCTCTCCTAATCTGAGTTTCTGATCCCTTGAGTACACGTTTTCACTGGAAATCCAATCATGACATGGTATTGGAAATTTGAATATATGATTGATTGACGATAAAACAATGTCGCTATGCTAAAGACTCATAAGTCATAACAGATAAACTGCCCAAATGGGCTTTTGGTATATATATACATGATTGTTCTTTGTGCGTTTATGCGTAGGCTGATGCCTTGCAGGTGAATGGGCTCCTGACATCACCAGAGTTGTACTGGGTGATGATGTCCTCGACAGAGGCATAAGTTCCAGCGCCCAGAACGACCATTCCAATAATGAGAACGATTGCGTTCAAGATGCTGAGGGAAATGTTCTTGGCTGAAGCGTTCCACTTGCCCTCCTTGACGAGCTGGAACCAGAAGAGGGCGGGCCAGTAAAAGGTGAAACCAGAAATGAAGAGCGAGGAGATGAGACCAAGCAGGGCGTTGAAAAATGGAATGGCCTCGGCAATGATCCATCCAATGACAGTGACGAGAGAAATAAGGCCAACCCAGACGGTCCAGCCACGGGCATCCTTGACAAAGCGGATGGGAGAGTCGGGGAAGAATCGGTCCATCATGTAGCGGCAGACGACGGTGCCGTTGATGGAGCCAGAGATGAAGATGACGGGGAGAGCAATACCAAAGGCAATGCGGGAGACCGTGGAACCAGCAGAGAGGAGGGCGGGCGACTTGACGCTCTGGCCAATGAAGGCGTAGCAGAGGGCACCAGTGAGGGTGTAGATGAAGATTTCAATCAGACCGAGGGCCCAGATGGACTTGACGTAGTCCTTGGGGGTGTGCATCTCCGACATGAAGGAGAACTGGCAGACGGCAAACGAGTAGGCGAAGATGATGTTGGTGGTAGCAAGGAAGCCCTGGTAGAATGTGGTTCCTGGCTGGGGCCAAGCGGACCAGTCGACAGCGGCAAGGCCACCAGGCGCGTTGTGAGCCTGGACACCAGTTGCAATGATGGTGATGAGAATGGCGGCAATGATGCTGACAAAGTCAATGTAACCCAAGAATGCAAAGTCGTGGAAGGTAGGAGGCAGCGCAAGGACCAAGAGGATGACGAGGGAAACGACGCTCCAGACAAGGGCGCAGGTCGCGTAGTCGCCAATAATGTTGATAAAGGCAATGGTTCCAGTAAGAGCGTGGGATCCAACAAGCAGAATCAGGAAAAGGGCAAACATGACACCAGTCAGTTCCTTTCCAAAGCGGCCCCAGATGAGTGCAACAGCGTCCGAGTAGTGGTTGACATGAGGGTATCGCATCTTGACCTGGCCGACGACGTAGGAGGTGTAGATGGCAACAAGACCGAGACCAACACACATGATGGTACCGGGGACCATGCCGAGAGTAGCAAAGGCGCTGGGGATACTGAGAGAGCCGAGGGCAATAGCCTCGACAATCAGACAGACGGTGAGCTGCTTCCAACCAAGGCGATGGAACTTCTCAGATCCTTCCTGGACAGTGGCAGTCTTGTCGACGGGCATCATAAGCTCCGGGTCGCTCTTCTTGCCCTCGGACGAGAGGTCATCAAGGCGGTAGTTTGTTGGAGGAGTAGCGTAGTGAGGAGGAGGGATGGTGGTGGGCACATCGCCTGCACCGTGGGCGTGTTGTACCTCCTGCATCTTGGATAAGGATGAAGGTGTGTCCAAAAGAATGGGGGAGTAAGAGTATGGAGGAGAAAGAAGGGCGCAACCGTTGTTTTTGGCTGCGGGTGTCTGCTGACAAGCTAGTCTACCGTCTGTTTCCCAAAGGAGCAGTTGCAGTGCAGATGACCAAACGGGTAGCGGGCAGCGTCGAGTCAAGAAGGGTTGCTGCTCGGTGACGTAGTCTACGTAGTCTGAGACGAGGAGACTAGCAGTGTGCAGCAGGCGCAGTAAATGGGTGGGTGTAACAGTGAGGCGGAAGACAGGACCATCTTTATATCGGAGTTGCTTATCTCTCCGCCCGTTGTGAATGTGTAATAGAATGTTCCAAGTGGTGGCTCCCCCGCGCGCTCCCAAGATGGCGGTCGACCGAAGTTGACCGAGAGCAAGCGATGGACGAGGTTAGCGGTCGTCGGCTTAAGGCAGCGTATCGAACCAGTCCATGGTACGTGCGATTAGCAGGGGAGGATCTAGTGGCGTTGGGGACGACGAGGTTCCACATGGCGCGTCGCAGTTGACGTAAAATTTTCATCTTTTTACGTGTGTGGGTGGAAATGCTGGGACGTGCTTGGGACCAAACGGCGGCACTGAACGGGGTTTGTCGGGGCCAATGCCCCAGATGGCATGCGACGAGGGAAGCAAGAGACCTGTGCATCTGGCCTTCCCCCGCGTTGTGCGGGAATAAGCTGGCGGGAGGCATTTGGGATTGCGCGATGGGGAGTGTATGACGTGCCTGCGCAGTGATGTTTTGCGGTAGGGCTGTGGTGGCTGACCTTGGGGGCGCGGACAAGCTCTGTTTACCGCACCCACCCGAGCCTCGGCGGGGCTTGTCCGCGCCCTCCGAGCAGGTACCCGGTCTAGCGAGAGCCTCTTCCGATCCTGGTCGTTGCCGCGCCGCCGCCCAGCCAAAGTCATCTGCCCTGCCCTGCCCTCTGCCCTGCACTCTGCCCTGCTCCAACCACACTAGACTAGCACTCACTTATCTGTTAAACACTACTAGTATAGAAACGAGGGTCTTGTGGAGTGCATTGCCGAGAGTCGCGCCTGCCAATCACCACATCCACCACATCCACCACATCCACCACATCCACCCTGTCCACCGTCTGTCTGTCCATTGCCTGCAGGAGAAAAAAAAATCCCTATCTTTACCCCAGCATCCATGCATCATGCTATGGACAGGCGCGTGCCGTAGCGCTGCTATGCTATACTACATTGCAACTCTCCAGATCGCATGCAACAGAACCTTCCCACCTCCACAAACTACCCCCCCCTGCCCCCCTCACCCTGTCTCACGCGACACACGCCCCTAACATTGCGCCTTTTAACAAAACATCTCAGGGCCCATTGGCTCGCCCCAGTCCATCCGTACCGATGTACCACCTATCTACGCAGCCGTAGTCAGGAACTCGTCGACGACGTGCGGGTCCTTTTCGACTTCTACCGTGCTTCTACCGCGTCTGCTCTCCCACGTCTCCTCCACATGGGCCTTGGCAGCCGTCGAGTCAGGCGTGAAGACAAACACGCGATGCTCACCTGTCCGGGCGTCAGCGTCGCTAAAGGTAACTGTGGCGGATATGCACCTACAATTTTTGTATGCAGTGCCCAGCATGGGATCTTCAACGTCCCAGTCCTCGGTCAGAAAATGCGCAAACGCCCCGTGCGTCACCACCAGCACCTGTTATCAGTCAGTCAGTCAGTCAGTCAGCCACCTGGCAAACTCTGCCCCTGTCCTGCTTGCCTGGGCTTCTGGCCGCTGGAATAGCCAGCTCCTCAAGTCTGCGGCGCGCTTGCTGATGGCCGTCTTCTCGTACGCCCAGTAGCCGTCCTGCACGTGACCCCATTAGCGCATACCCTGACGTCAGACCAGTGACATGTGCCGACCTTGGAATTCCAGCCCGGCGTTACCGCAGACGCATCAATCTTGCTGAGATCAAAATCAATCTCTCCGGCCTCGAACAAATCAGGCAGTAGTCGCTGCAAATCAGCCGCACTATCCGCCAGCCCTACGTCGCATCCAATGTTGCTGACCTCCTGCAGCGCCGGTAGCAGCACAAACGGTACTTCTGGCCGCGACAGCACCCGTCCAAAACTAAGCGCTGCCGTCTGGATTGTCCGCCGCAGTGGAGACGCAAACACTGTCTCTATCTCATCGTGGTGTTGAAACGCTGCGCTGAGGGCCCGACACTGCTCCTTGCCTTTGGCCGTTAGTACTGCATCGCGAATGCTGTAGTCGCGCTGTTGTCTGTTAGACTCGTCCAACATGATCGCCCCATCAAACATACTGTCGCATTGTGCTCTCCTTGCGCGTGGCGAACGAGATGAATCTTGGGTGCCATGGTGATGTCAGGTTCAGAGTTGCTGATTCTGCACTGTAGACTTGAACTGGGTGGGGCCGCCGCCGATTGAGTCACCGGCTGCTATCGCTCAAAGGCCGATTCGATTCGACACGGCCAGCTGGGAATATTGCCTCTCTTTGAAATCCTGCACAATCTCTGCGTCCTCTTTTGACGTCTGCCAATGTCTTTATACTTCGATGGTTGCTGCGTCTGTTGTACCCTCGACCGTTCTGGGTTTCCATGAGGAAGGTTTGCCGAGCGCCTCTGGTTGACCGAAAGCGGACTAGCGCATAGTTGTTATGGAAGGAGTGCTGATTGAGTGGCACTAACATTCCATATAGTCAACCCTCTAGACGCCGTCAATATTTTTGTTGATTCAAAATCATGACTACAGAACAAACATTGAATTCGTTCCTCTAGCTTTTCATAACGCTACAGCATTGCCGTGCTGCCATTTCTGCCATGGGACGTAGTGGAGAGACCTTAATCAGCCGTTCGCGAAAGGACGTAATAGATACAGGGTGAATTTATCGAGGCTAAGTAACTACTAACTTTGCGATTAGAGGAAATGACCGAGAAAAAATAAAGGTATAAAAGACGTACCTGCATTAAGATTCCGAGACCACTTAAGAGACTAGCCAGCTATTCGGCATCATAAATCGAGGAGGCGCACATCCATCCGTCATTCAGGTAAGACTCTGTCGATAACGAGGCGGCTGCTCGGAAAGGTTTATCCCGAAATATTAAAACGCAAAGTCGAGGCAGTTTCTTGGTTATGAGAATGCACCGTTTTGGCCAAGCTGCCACATCGGATCCGCAGAGACCCCGCAGCACTAGCGTAACAGGCTTGTCCATAACACCAAAATGTCATCGTCATCCAGAGTACCCCTAGAGTTTTCCTAAACCCTTCAATCTTACTAGCAATCACCATGGCGAATCAAGAGCCAACTGTGCTTATCATTGGTGCTGGTACTTTTGGTACATCGACTGCGTACCATCTCAGCAAACAATACAAGGATCCTTCGCGCATAACTATTGTCGACCGCTGGGATACAACATCGCCTCTGGAAGAAAAACAAGCAGCAGCCATTGATACAAATCGCATCATTCGCACAGATTATGATTCGCATCTATATTGCAATCTCGCCAACGAAGCAATTCATTTTTGGTTTTGGAGCATTGCAGTCCAAGGCCATTTCCACAAGACAGGATGGATTGTACTCGATAGTAAAGAGGGAGGTTTTGGCGATGCAGTGAGGAAGACTTTTCTTGAAAGAGGAGGCGACTACACGCGTGATGTTGATCCCGGTGAATTGGAAAAATACGACATAACCAAGGGAGTCCAAACCCAGCGGCTGGGCAAAGGTTACTTCAACCCCGAGGCCGGATGGTGCGATGCCGAAAGGGCTACACAGAGCTTCACCAAAGTCGCTTTAGAACTCGGCGTCAAGCGCATAACTGGCGAAGTTCAAGAGCTCGTCCTCAACCGCGACAAATCCGGTCTTGCCGGCGCCAAGCTACGAGACGGACGCATTCTGACCGCCGACAAGATAGTCCTCGCAGCCGGAGCCTGGACCAGCACCCTCATGTCTCCTCTCGAAGATGCGCTTAAGATATCGCACCAAGATCGCATCGAGCGCCAGGTCACAGCCGTCGGCCGCGTCTCAGCATACTATACGCTCGACGATTCCGACACACAATTGCTCGTCTCGCAAGACCAACCCGTCATTGTCATCGGCGGCGAAATCGACATCATCCCGCCTTCGACTCCCAATCGTACCCTCAAAATCAATGATTTAACGTCTGAAATCGTAAACACGGTGACTACGCCCTCGGGCCACCGCATCACTGCTCCCTCGCGTAGACACCAAACCGATGTCCCCGAAAAACTAAAGCAGCAAAGTACTCGCCTCATTCATGCTTCTATGCCGCAGTGGACGAAAAACCGCATCCCCAGTCGATGGCGCATATGCTATGATGCTGTAACACCGAGTGAAGATTGGCTCCTGAGTCGCCATCCGCATGCGCAACTGCAGAACTTGTACATTGCCGTTGGAGGTAGCTTTCATTCTTACAAGTACGTCCCCTCATAAACCCCTTTGATTCTTCCTCATCTTCTTCTCAGCCAGAGATACTAACGCATAATAGATTCCTCCCCGTCGCAGGCGCATACATGCTCAACGTCCTATTCGACAAGTCCAACGGCGAGGAAAAAGACGCAGCCTGGGCGTGGAAGAGTCCAGAATGGTTAGCTAAATGCAATGGCGAGGGCAAGGAATTCGGGAGTCAGAAAGTAAAGGGGAGACAGAGGCGAGAATTGAGCGAATACGAGGATGGTGCTATGTCAAAGTTGTAATGGTTGTGTGTGTGTGGAGTTGGCATGTAAAATAAAATTACCATCATCGTATTCCCACCTTGTCGCATAAATAAACTAAAAAAAACCCCTACTTCTATTATAACTCTTTTCACTTATCTATCCCCCCCAAACTATAACATACAAGTTAATCCCCCCCCCTACCAGCAATATTTTTTACTACTCCTTAACCCTAACAACCACCTTTCCAAAATGCCCCCCACTAAACAAATACCGCAACGCCTGATCGGCCTCTTGGAACCCCCACACGCGATCAACGACGGGTCTAATCTGCTTTTGCTCGTAAAACGCAAGCATGCGCTCCAACTCATCGCGCGGGCCATTCAAGATGCCCTTTAGCGTGACATTGCGCTTGAGGCAGAGTAGGTTTGTATTTGTGCGATCAGAGGCATCATCTTGTTTGCCGGAGAGATAGCCAATGCAAGCGATTAAGCCGCCGAAGCGGACGCAGTCAAACGACTTGCGCAGCGTCTGTGCGCCGCCGACTTCGATGATGATGTCTGCGCCTTGGCCGTCGGTGGCGGAGAGCACGGCGTTGTCCCAGTCGGGTTGCGCGCGATAGTTGATGGTGGTCTTGGCGCCGAGCTGCGTTGCGCGCTGCAGCTTTTCGTCAGAGGACGAGGTGACGATTGCGGTTGCGCCGGCGGCGGTGGCGATTTGGCAGGCGGAGATGCTGACGCCGCCGGTGCCCTGGCATACCACTGTTTCGTCTTTGCTGATGATGGAGCCGTTTGGGCGCATGCAGTTGAGGCTCATCCATGCCGTCATTGCGGCGATGGGAAGACATGCTGCTTCATCTGCCGAGAGGTAGTCTGGGATTTTGACCACGCCGTACGTGGGGAAGACGCGGTACTGGGTTAGGACTCCTGGGGCGGGACCACCGAGGCCATTTGCGACGTCTGAGGCTTTGACTTGGCCGGATAGATGGGTTGGGGCAAAGGTGCTGATGACGCGGTCGCCTTGTTTGAGTTGAAAGGCTGGGTTCTTGAAGGGGTCATTGGTGTTGGAAGATGTTGGGCCAACCGCAACGACGACACCGCACATGTCGCTGCATGGTACAATTGCGGGTGGGTGCTCGACGGAGGAGTGATGGTTGTAGAGACCCATTGCGACTGGTTCACGTGATTAGCGTCATGGTCGTCGAGTTGTGATACATCAACACATACCCTCTGTATCTCTGTAGTTCAAGCTGACAGAGTGAATTTCCACCAGTACTTCGTCCTCGCCTGGTGTTGGGCAGTCTGCCTCTGTCATTCTCAGCTTATCGAGACCGTCCTGGCCTGTAAGCCATTGCTTGATCTTTTGCGGAGGCGTCATCTTGGCTGGTAGTAGAAACTGCGTCGAATGCCTTTGGAATGCCAATGTTGAGATTTATGGTCGATGTCGACTTTGTCTGTTTCAAACTCTTGCTCTTCTGGTGCGAAAACAGGCCGGAAATTTCACTCAGCCAGTCTCGGCGATCTTGGGAGAAGGGTGGGGTTGGCATCACGGGCAGATCTCTCTACTTTATAACGAAGAGTCTCGATGGCGGGCTAGTATCAAGGAAATGCAGACAGTGGAGCTTGAGCAAGCGGGCAGAAAGTCGCCGAAGATGTGTGGGGAGCAGCATTATTTCTATTTGTCGTGGCCATGACGGCAAGGTGCTCAGCACAGCCATCGAGGTGTTCAGGTGCAACGTCACTGGCCGGAATCGCCCGGCAGCCGAGGTGGCAGGGCGCGGTCGGAATGCGCAAGCCGATGCGGCCCCTCAACACCATGGACGCTTATCGCAGACTATCGTGATGTGTGTAAAGGCCTCAGCATTGATCATACGCGTACCTGGATTTTTTTTGAAACGCCTAGTCTAGTGACAATGGCCGGAGACGAGGAGCGGCGCGCATGCCCCTGACGCAGGGCCATATCTGCCAGCGCGCTGCAGGGCCTGAAGCTGGCGCAATCTGGTTCCAACAGGATAATGACGCTGCCAGTGACGAGTACATACAGAGACAAGGCGCTATTGAACGACCCAGATTTGTTGTTCTGTTGAAACCACGGGGGCTCGTGCTGGACAGGCATGATGGTCATCGTGGCACGCGCCATTGGGCGTGGAAAGAAGCAACATCACATGACGACACCGGATACTTTATTAGTGCTTGGATATAGTCTCTCACCAGCCCGGGTATAAACTCGCACGATTCCCAGATCTCATCTCCCCAGATACGACTCCCCAGAATCCATCCACTGCAAAGACGACCACGCCCAGAGACATGATCGCCATGGACTTTCAGCACCACTACTATGCCGGCCAAGAAGCCTTCCCGCCGCCTCTCCCGAATCATCTCAGCTCAGACTACTCGCCAGCACTTTCGATAATGCAACAATTCCATGCAGACCTCGTCCGCATGGACGAAGAGCATCTCCAGCACCGCGATCAAGCTACCCCTCCGTCTGAAGTCTCGTCTCCATTTCCCGACGACGAGCCACTGCCAGACACCATCCTAGGCCGGGTACGAACCTGGTATCGCAGGCTCTCACGCCGACGGACTAGCGACGTCTCGACTTCGTGAAAAGGAAGCATGATATCGTCATGCAGGTACCAGTTCGCATGCGATCGTATGCGATGGCACTAGGCGCGATCTCGTTCCAGCTTTTCGGGCCGCCCGTCGCCGCTATTCGATACAACCCACGGTCATCCCGTCATCGATCGCAGGCGATCTAGCGTCGACGATTTGGCATTTATGCAACGTCACACCGCAGGCCGGGTGGCATGTCACTCAGCCAGGGCATAACTGGAATGCTCGTACAGTCTTGATACGAGTATGGGTGCAGTTTAAAGTGACGTCGCCAGTCGCAATAGCATCCAAGTCTCAGTATAGGCCCTTGTGCAACCCAGTTGTTTCTGTATGACAGCCCCAGCAGTCGACCGAGGAAGGCCCGCGGGCCGCTCCATGGATGATATCGTCATCCACTCATGGGTCTCGTAAGGTTATGTTGGACGCGCCGCAGCGGAATGGCTCTGTCTGCTCCAAAATGACTGTGGTTGGGGAGATGAGAGGTGTGTCTGGATGAATGTAGTAATAACTGTGCAAAGTCAGTCAGGTAGATTCGAGATGACGATGTGGGAAGTATAATGAATAATACCGCTATAAACATGTGCCTGATTTGCAATCATGTAGTTGGATATGTTAGTAATGGGTTGACGCTGTTGGTCGGGAGCGGTTGTGGGGAGTTGCGGGGGAGCTGGTGTCATACCAATACCGAGGCCTGCAAGCGATAAGCTCGCCAAGGAACGATAAGCGTCAATCCATGGGACAATCAATCGTCTTGGTGATCTGCTGCCACACCCTACGCAGTACCATTGCTGCTAGAGATGATGATCTGAGCGCTGATTGCAGAGGACAATGTACATGGGAGGGTTGGGCTGTGGTCAAGCTCCATGCCGCATCCAAAGCCCTGCGAAACGCCTCATAGTAAGGCAAACGAAACCCAAGACTGAGCCAGTCGCCAGTAGCCGCCCGGGCTTCTCGAAATCAGGCAAACGGGTTCCGTCCCCTCTTTCTCAACAAAATTTCTCTTAGCGGTGCCCTGGCCATGATGGCCGCCCACCATACCTGTGTCCAGGTTATTGGAATGCGGGCCACCGAACGACAGCTGTCAAAAACCTCACCCAGTACTCCTCAGAGGGGGTACTCGCTGAGGCGCAGCGCTGCTGTCACCTTAGGATACGACGGTGGCAAGGCACGTTACACATCTAGCATGTGCATGCTTGCCAAGGCAGGACCTCGAAAGACATAACGATGATGACCGATCAGTGATGTCTAGCGACCCCGCAAGGTCTATACCTAATCATCCTTCGCTTGCACTTGCAGAATTTTCCGGAGAACCCATAGCTCGGTCTGCCGTGTGGGCCAAGTAGCTGTAGTGTAGGCCCTTTTTTTGTTCTTGTGGCACGTCGCCAGGGGTCCGGACGCGCTGAAGGTGCGTAGCCCAAAGGGCACAAGAAGAAAAAAACGGTGCGCGCACTAACCAGGAAAGCATCAATTGACCATCATTTGCTGCGTAAGATGTCATCATTGCTCCATCGGTCGGGCCTCTTCATCGCGTGCTATCGTACGTTGTCTCCAGTAGTGTCCTTTCCCCGCATGATTGACACTCGCATTCGCACTGGGTGGACTGGCGGTATAAACTGCCCTGCACACTAGACAACGTGGCCAGCCAAATTTGTGTGCCATGGTGCGACCGCGTAAGCTCAAGGGGCCAAAAGAGATGCACCTTTGACTGGCGGGACCTGAAAACTGTGCCTGTCAGATAGACCTAGGTGTGTGAACATGTTGCTTTGACGTATGCACATGGGACGGGCGCATGCATACGAGATTGATTACGCTCTAGGCTCTCGCGTCTCGCCGTGTCTACGTACTGGCACAATGTCACGTTTCTTGCACTTCACCGGTATGGCTGCAGGTGAAAGGGTTGAAACACCATTCGACGTATGGCAAGACGGAGCTAACGTGGCCACCATTCCCTTCCTGGTCCGGGTAAAATCGCGTCTACGTGCACTCACTCATTGCGCCTTTTGTTCATGACCGTCCGCAACTGTTATCGCCTCTGGCCAAGAGGCGCCAAGGACAACAAGCCGGGGTTTCATGGTAAGCTTGTTCGAGTGACGAGAAGTGTCGCCTGGGGTCTGAGGCTCTGCTCACAATGGCCCTCGAAAGCGGCCGCCGGGGTTGGGCAAGATAAAAACCTCGCGTGCACGCATTTGCGCATCTTGCATCTTGCCCCGACTGAAGTATTGCGCAAGTCAGCAAGTATCCTCGCCAACCTATTATTCTTATACCACACCGGAGCCATTGTCCTATAACACCACTCTCCTTTGCTCCTCAACATTGCCGCTGCCACTACTACAGCGCCGTGTCTCCCTGCTTTCCACACAACGCCGCCTCCGCCTCCACCCGCTGCCACTGCAGTGCCCTCCCCCTACTTCTCACAGTACGACTGCCACTGCACCACTACCTCCACTTGCTTTCTGCAAAACTACTGCTGCTACAGTGCAGTCTCTCTCTGCTTCCCGCCAAACGGCCGCTACTACAACGCCGTCTCCTCCCTTGCACCCTTGCACCCACCCCACCCGCCGCACCACCGCACCACAGCCCCGCCTTCATCGACCGCTTCGACCCTGCCCTGGATTACTTCACCCCCAGCGTCGAATACAAGAGGGCTACAACCTCCCGGTGCCGAGCCAACATCAACCAGCACCTCCTTACCGTACCCCACTGGTACCATACCGATACGGGCCAGTCCACTCTTCGCTACCACGAAGAAACATGTCTCACAGTGAGTCAGCTTGTCAGATCTGTTCCTCGCATGCGTAGACACAGCATGCTGTTAGCCTACGCCGCGCGTTCCAGAAACGACGCACGCAATCCATGTTCCTGACCCGTCCCGCTGATCCCCACTTTTAGCCCACCGCTCCCCCGTCAAGTACCCGTCCTGCGGCACCCGCAGCACCCTCGCTCCCATCGGCATACCAGACCACGGAGACGGCTTCGCTGTATATCTTCGCTGGATGCGTCAGCGACACTATCGAAGGCACGGCGTGATGCACCAAGCGGCCCCATCGTCTGCTGTGTGCACGCGCAGCTCTGACGATGCGCTTGACCTGCACCTCGGCGGGGACCCTGCGAACCCTCTACCGAACCTGCAGTCCGATGCGCAGACGCTTAATACCGATTTGCTGGGAATGGGCTCGGGACTTGACGGCGTTGACGCATCGGAGCTTGGGTACCCCAGTGAGATTGACTTCATTGGGTGAGGGGCAATACAAGGCAGGGCTGAAAGGGTAACAGCCAGGCAAGATTACCGACTGGCGCGGCTACTAGCCTGACAGTTACCGACGGTGGCTAAATGGGGCGTTTTAGGAATATTGCTTTGTTTTTTTTTATTAGAAGGACCAGGGATCTTTGGAAGCGACTCGCGTCGGGGCGTTCGCGGTTATCGCAATATTCAAGGGCCATGGCCATATGTGTAACAGTATGTTTTTGTATAATGGTTAGAGGTGTACGAATTGATGGAAATGAATAAAGACCTGTTATGTCGATCGCTATTATTCCACTTGTGTGCCAAACTGGTTGCGTCCGAGCAACAGTTGTGCAGCAGCACAAAGCATGCACGGTGATGTGGTAATCTCCTCCCCCCCCCCCAGTGACCCGAGACACTCAAAGAAAACTACAAACCATCACATCCAATTCATACATATAACAAAGACACTTAGCCATCACTTTCCTAGGCGTCACATATATCACTATCTACCAAAAAAAAGAACCAAATGCCTTGCCTTTCCATTTTATTTCTCATCTTTATCCTACCTACACTGCAACGCCATCATCGCAAAACTGTCTACATACCTCATTCAACAAAGGCACAATCTCACACATCATCTTCATCACTGTAGTTCTCGTCTATTTCCATCCTGCGCATCGCGTGCAGCGAGGTGCGGCGTTGCGGTACGGGACGCTGAGTGCGTGGTACTGCGTCATTCTGGACATGAACGTCTTGCGCGCGCGTGGGGGGCGGGGGGGGGGGGAAGAGAACGAGATGAAAACTGTCTTGTCTCTGAATAATGGGTTGGTAGGTTGTGGCGGGGGTAAGGTAGCGCTGTCTTTGCTGCGTATTTGCGGTTCCGTTCGTGTGAGGGAGTTGCTGGGGTTGGCACTGTGTGGCAGCGGTGTTTTTTTTTTCAGCCTCGATTTCTGTTATTATATATTTGTTTGTTTTTTCAAGTATATGTGCTACGCAATCGTTATTTCGTAATGGAGAAGAAACGCAAGAAATGGGGGTTGGGGTTGGGGTTGAGGGTGAATATTTTTTTTTACCCTTTTGGCTTATCTGCTCGAGAGATATGTCGGTGCCGTATGCGCATCTGCTAGCTCGAGTAGCATTTCTTCGTCTTCGTCGATGTCTTCCTGGTCGGGAAGCGGGTTTGATGACGTACCCCTTTCGTGTGGTGAAGTTGCATTTGCTTCGTCTTCGTCTTCGTCTTCGCTACTACCCCCGATGGCAGCATCGTGTGCCATTTCCAGTGCCTGGCTTGGCTTCCCGAACGTCCGTTCAGCTCGCCCACTCTCCTTCACTGCTTTGCTTTGTACGGATGGATCGCCGCGCCACCGGATTGCTTCGGGTACCTTACCTGCATCGTAGAGTGGCTTGTATGTCGTGTATTCGTAACGTACGCTCTCGACCGTCCGCCCGGCAGACAGGCTCGCAAAACTGAATCCCGTGGCTTCGGTAAAGTCCTGGTTCATGAAGCGCGCGTTGTGGCGCTCAGTCAGCTCCCAGATTGAGGCGTTGGGCGTTTCTTGCAAGAGAGAGGCTAGGTATTCGCGCTCCATGCGCTGCCAGGGCCTATCCATTGTCGTGCGGTCGATGGCTTGGTAGCGGCGGTCGTTTAGGGCCTTGATGGTTTGCATCTTGTTCCAGTCTTTTGGTGTTTTCCCGTAGCAGTATATCGTTGGTTTGCGTTTTGGGGTTGGGTCTTTTTTGCTCTTGGGACGCATGTCGATCAGTTTCACAGTGTGGAGGGCTTCTTGGTCGAGGGATTCGTTTAGGGAGTCGATGTTGGATGGAGGGATGGGGCCAAAGTACTTGACGTAGCGAGAGCCACGTTTGTAGCGGTAGCCTCGGTCTTCCCATAAGGGTGGGTTGACTTGCCCGTTGCTTTCTCGGGCTGAGGGCTGGATGGGGTCGGGACGTGGGTCGCCGGGCATGGGCTTGATGCCCCAAAAAAAGTTGGTTGGAGGAATTACAGTATTATGGGTGAAAGTTGCGAAGCCATCGCCAACTGGAGGTTTCTTTGTCTTTTTCGACTTGCTGTTAGAAGTCTTGGATTCTGGGTCAGTCTTGTTCTTTGCAGATGTATCGTCAAGGTCTTCATCGTCTGCAATATCCTGCACGTCATTCGGTGGAGCTGAGCCGTCCTCCTGAACATCGATGATATCTTCTTCTATTGAAGCGGCTACCCGAGAATCACCCGCCGCTCTATTTTGGAGTTTTGGCGAAGCAGGATCGTCTACATCCCCAGTATTTTGCTTCTTGGAAGGGTTTCTATCCGAAAGCTGAGATTCGGCAGCTCGTTTAGGCATTTTCCCCACGGGATGAGAAGGCTTTGTTGGAGTCCGGCGTGGTATTTGGGCTTTTTGTATCGTATCTCGGATTCTATATCTCTGAATGGGATCCGCCGTAGCCTATCAGGTTCAGTGTTGCGTTTTGGCAGGCTACTTCAACTGCTTGTGGGAATGCTATGGGAGATAGCGCAATAAGTACATCGGAGTTTCCATAATGACCGAGAGTAAAATTTCGTCGTCAATATGTTGACAGCGCTTTGAAATTGCTACCTGAAAGTTCTCAGAGGCCACTGTTCGTTCGGCCCCCTTTGAACATAAACCAAAGTGTTGTGTTCGCCGACAAAGCAAAGGAAATACAAGAGCAATCATCGTTTGGAGATGTAACAATGAGACAAAGAAGACATGAACAATGTCAATTTCAACTGCGCACCCCAGGTTGCCTCTCAAAAAGTTGTTGTGTTCAAACTTGAGATGGAGATGCTGGGAGTAGTTCACTGTTGTAAATGCTCTGGCCTAGTGCTGCCTATGGAATCGAGGTAAAGTATTGTTTCAATGCGCAAAAGATATAGGAGTGAAGAGGACGGATTTTGTCGAAATTAACGGGTGGGTTCATGAGTGAAGTTGTGAAGTAGATGAATTCAAGAGAATACCACGGCTGCGAATCTACGTCGTAAGTAGGTCGGAGATTTATCTCAACACTCAAGTTGCGTCTCAGAAAAAGGCGGACGATGCGCTTGTTTAAAAGTGTGTCCTAGAGTGAATCTAACCTTAATGCTGGATGGACGACATGTGTTTGTTGCGTAGCTGTGGGAGCAGCGCCACCCCCAAGGCGGGCAGCGCTAATCGATAGCTGTTGCCCTTCAGCCACACCCATCCTATAGCTACGAGCCGAAGCCAATTTTTTCTATTTTCTCTTTTGAAAAGCACGGACATGCAAGAACTCATATGGACTGATACTTTGCAACTAGTTATTTAGCTTCAATCCATGCATGTATTAACTATTAGGATTGCTACTGATGAGAAGTATTGACACATTTTAGGGGACATAATATATGATATCTTGCTCGCATAGATAACGTGGGTTCAGCATTATTGCGTAAAGCTCACCATTTCATAGCATTCTAGCAGAAATGGGCGAGCCATGTAGGCGCCTGAACCACTTGTTGAGTAGCAGTTCAGAGAGGCTGCAACTCACATCTCGAACCGTACTGGTGCATGATGAGGTGTAGCTGCAGGCTTGTTTGGTGATGTGACTACGCGACCATCGAAGTCCTGCGGGTATAGCTGACCTATCTCCACTGGTGACTTCAGTGGCGCCTCATAATGCCCGAACCATAATAACCCTCATTATTGTAGTGCTTGTATTGCATGTTTTGACCAGCAGGTATTTCGTGCAATCCGTAGGGAGGAGCAGTGTCTCTCCTTTTGCGATGGCGAAAAAGTAGCCATCCTATGACTAGCCTAAGGGCAAGAGCGACAGGTATCCCTGTACCGAGACCGATCTTAACAGCCAAAGGAAAGCTATCTGATGAGGATTGTTGATCGGGAAGGGTTTGTGAATCTGTGGCATCGCTGGTCGGAAGGCCTACCACTCCTGTGCTGGTTCTGAGATTTTGCATGCTCGAGCTTGTCGGAATCAGAGTCGGTGCTACAGTTGATATAGCTTGTGGTATCGACGTAGAAGAAAAAGCCGAAGATAAGAAGGAAGGGGAAGAGGATTCCCCAATGCCCTTTTCCGCGATGTAGAAGTAATGGCTGTTCGAATCCGAGGAGCCTTTGCCTTCTTGGAAGATACTAAGGTAAAACAACTTGGACAGTGTGAGATTTTTTCTTTTTCAGAAGAGCCAGGAGTATCTCATAATATCCACAGCGTTCTCTGGTTCCGGAAGTTAGCTTATTTTTTCGAGTAATCAAGAACGAACAAGTATCTTGCATACGGGTAAGATATTCTATGTCTCCAAACCACTTTCCATCTGTCTCATTTGGTTGGTAAAGACACAATGAGACCCCTACCCCCTTCTCACCCGAAGTGCAGGCAATGTTCACAGTAGTACCTTCGTCATAGGTTGGGCTGTTGCTCAGATCCCTAGTGACTCCGAAGGGTGGGGGATTGATGAACTCCATGAGACTAGATAAATAAGCAATGAGGCCGGCTGACAAATCCTATGCTGCCGTGCGAGCTATACCGAAAAGCGTTTGCTCCAAGACCGCACAAGTACTGATTCGATGAGGCAGAAAAGATGATTAGATGAAAATGCGAAATGCAAACCACGAACATAAATGAGCGAAAGCTAGAGAACACTACGGGTGAACTAATGTGCAACTAAGTTGATAATGCTCATGTACTTCACGCCTTACTTGTGCAATTTGTTTGTGGTGGTGGGAAAATGCAAGGAGGCGGCACAGCGGCGCTTGCATGTAGCGCTTACAAGCCCTAGGATCCTTCCTGTTTATATCGCATTTCCAATAGGGAGGGCAATACTCATCAGTCTAATGTCAAAACGGTTGTGATCAATTTGAAACGTAGTAGAAGCTGTCGTCCGTATCGTTTACAGGCTCTCCCCATGGTTCCATCGTGAGTCCCACACGGAGGCGAGAGGATCCCTGAAATGAGCCGCCATCATTGCACGCTCCTCAAATTAGATCTGTTACAGTTATGCCAGTGCCTCTTGCGACCCATAAAGATGAGTATTTACGTGCGTGACACGACACGCTTTCACATGCATGCGGCGTAGTAAACGGGTCGTATCTAAAAGTCCTCTAGCGCCGTATGGGGGGAGTGGATAATTAACAAGTCATAATCAGCGAGGAAACAATCTGGCTAGAACACCAGCGAGAATACTTTCCCTTGCAGTATCTCTCACAGTATTTTACAATGATACCACGACCAGCACATTTGGCCAGAATACTCAATTATTACGCACTGATTGCAATTTGCGTAATCGGACTGGTTTACCACCTCCTTTCAAGCGAATGTCATTTTTTCGCTCGTTTGCCAGCCGCCTCCGAACGCCCGCAGCCGTGCAGCACACCACGAATGGAATTCCCAAGTTTATCTGGTATAAGTTGGGCCCTAAAGGCATCTCTAACGACGTGCGCAACTGGACTGACACCTGTATAAAAAGTAATCTCCACTATGAAGCAAACTTTATTACAGATGAGGGCAGTGACGAATACGTTCGTAAAGCCTTTGCTTTCCGACCCGATATTGCCCAGACCTACCTCGCATTCTCTATCCCTATCTATAAAGCTGATATGCTGCGCTGTTTGTTACTTTGGGATCAAGGCGGAATCTGGTACGATTTAGATGTGTTTTGCGAACAAATACCGATAGATGAATGGGTACCAGCGGAGTACAAAGAGGCTGCACTTGTCGTGGTATGGGAATTCGATGCAGAATGGCCAGAGCCCTTTGATCGCCAATTTGCCAGCTGGACCATAATGTCTCGACCACGATCACCACGCATGATGCAAGTTATTGACGATATTCTTGAAGAAGTGCAACAAAAGACCGCTCAATAAAATGTCCGGGTTAAGGACCTTACATTGAAAATGATAGGAGACGTTGTAGACTTCACAGGTCCCCGACGGTTAACGACTATTATATTCAGAAGCCTAGAGAAGAAGCTCAAGACCATCAACCCAACTGAGGTACATAGTATCTTACAGCCAGTGTTACTCAAAGACGTCTTGATATTGCCAGGCCGTTCCTTCGCAGCGAGTGCAAATAAGTACACCCCAGAACAAGAAGCACTTCTACCACCGCAACTTGTAACTCATCATTATGCTGGAAGCTGGAAGAATGACAAGGGAGGTGAAATGAAGCGTAGAAGACGACAATACGGCCAGGTTTTAAAAATAGAGTCAATTTCCACTCAATTTTGTCATCTCCCAGGTATCATAGATAACCAGCCACATGTCAAACTCATTTCCTACACCAGCGAAGAAGGGAATTCGGCCGTCTCGTCAGTAAAGACAATGTTGTCCGCTGTGACCAGCGCCTTTGTGCTAGATAAGACACAATGGTGAGCGAGAAATTGGCTAGGGGAATGTGTATCGAGTTAAGGAAAGAGAACGGACGCTGTAGGGCAGAAAGAACATAGTTAGGGCGGCGAGGCTAGCGAAGATGCAAAGTAGGCTCAGGCTATGAGTAACTGCTCTAACCTTTCTTTGAACATCAGATGGACTTTGTATGAACACCGCCAACGCCAACGCTGACGCTGCTCACATTTATGCCGTAGCTCCTGTTGTCAATCATGTAATCAAACAAAATATAAGCAGTCAGTGTCTTCCACCCGGAAATCTAGTTTCATGAAACATCGCTATAAGTTGCCCACTCATAAGTGCTATGTGCGAGATGTCGCAAGTCCTTGAACATCTTTCCATATGTTTTTTTGACTTTGTGGAAACAAGTCTCGTGAGGCGACCTATTTAAGTAGGCAGAAGAATTACGTCACATCTTTGTAGTTCCCCTATGGGGCAGTGACACACTATTGTAAGTCACTAATTTACATTCACCTCTCTCCTTTGAGATTGCAATCTAGCCCCTCCGGCATTATATCTTGTGCGACTGTTATGCTACTACCAGACCTCATCATCTCATCTTTAAATCTCCCATAAGGCTCTCTTAGTACCAAGAATATGTGAGCACCCACTAGTAAGGGATCAAAGCAAGCTATAGCACTACATGAAGTCCTCGCTCAGGATCTTAGAGCCTATAGTCTTCCGTGTTCGTTGTGTCAAACCTCTCCATTCTAGAATAAAATTTTCATATATTTCACATGTATTTTCTCTCTTCCACTATATCCTCTATAGCAAGTAGAAGCGATTGTGTTATAAAATTTAATATATGTTCTATAACTACGTGTTTAGTGCCTTTATGCATGTTACATAATTAGTTTCCCAAAGTCATAGTACAGTAATTTGTTGCTCTCTATAGCTATTTGGGTCTATGTTTGATGAGTTTAGCATTAACTAAGAGCCGCTGGACGTAAATTTATGGATGAAATCGTAGCCACATTTTTCTACGATCAATCCAATCACTGTAAGGGGACGTTCATGATTGGTTAATTCACGAGGATGTCTGAAATTAATTTGAATCATTTTACTATATAGTAATATATTTTGATTGAGGACTGAATTGATTTGGTTTGCTTCTATTCTGGATTCCCGAAGGGAGTACTATAAGCTCACCACTTCAACAACAAAATGCTGCCATTTCTGGCTTACCTACTCACGCTATGCAATATATCAGTCATATCAATCGATGCAGGCCTCTATAAATTGATTCATTGGTCCTGGCTGCTGCGTTGTTGAATTGATTGAATCGAGCAAATCAATCAAGAAACAATCAAACGAAGCAATAGATCGATTGTTCCTCAATCGGGTCATGGCGATCATGTCACGCATCGCACGCTGCGCCAATTGCCACAGGCGCAGCCGCTGAGCATGCCTTAACAAATAACGACGTAGATGTCTGTAAAAGCAAATGCGAGCCCTCTCTCTCGACATGCATCACCCTATCATCCCGTGAAAAGCAATTTCACGTCTTGTGTGTCAATCACCCATCAGTGTCAACATAGCCGACGTTGGCATTAGTAGGGTGCGTAGGGTGCTCCTTGCGCGTAGTTCTTACATAGTTTGACCGAGGGCCTGTTCGGTTGCGCGGTTATGTTTTGCGTTTTGCGTTTTTGTTACTAGATTTGGGTTAGGTTTTTAAAGACGATACCGTGCTCGGTAAAGCGCAACCGAAATCTAGTAATAAAAACGTAAAACGCAACCGCGCAACCGAACAGGCCCCGAGTCGCTCCGCTGACGTCTCCACAGATTTCCGGCGCCGAGGAATATCAAGATCGTCATGTAATATCGCTCCACAGTTCCTTCGGATGAAGAAAAAAGCTTGTTGTCTGTGCTGTATACGATGGCCAATAGGCACACTAGGCAGCATGGGGCAATTGCGGACGTCCAAGACGACAAAAATCCACCAGTGGAAGCGCAGATGACGTTTCATTGTATTGGACGACATCTTCAAGTTTGTCTAGAAGCATATTTTACAAATTCAATGGTATCTAGTGGAGCAAGAAGGTGGAAGGTATTACTAATAGGCTGATACTAAGTAAGAGGAAATTAAGGAGTACAGATAATGGCACGGTTCTGGTAGCAATCCTTGAAATAGAAAGCAGGGAGCGTGAGAGTTTCGATAGGGGTAGAAGACGCCTAAGTTTCTCAACCGATAGAAGTGGTTCGAAGAGAAGGTGATGATCTAGTGTTGCTAGTCTGAAAAATTGGATACATGACTTCCAGGTCTGCAACGCCTTACCGCGAGGTGCTCAGCCTCCAACAGCATCACGCTAGCGATTTTCAAGGATGAACCCCCGAACAACTAGATGAAATGGTTCGAAGCAGCATTGGTTATCATAGTATGATCAATTCAGGTAGCATAGGTGTACACATCATTACAGGTTGTACTTTCCTCTTTCGTAGAATGGCACTGCTGAAAGAGAAGTAGGAATACGAGACACAAAATGGCAACGGCCTTAAAACAACTACCCTATAATAGCGTGTTATGAGTCACGATTTCCGGCGTACGAAGGCCGCCTGTTCGGCTATCTGGTATTTCTATTATATGCATAGTGTGACCTGATATCGAAGTAAGTGCTCTCATGGAACAACCAGTGAACAATCACATCGCGGGTGATAGACTGTCAATCTTGCATTTTTCCTTCGCCCGGAGGATCAGATTTGCTGTTTTGAATCGTTGTACTTGAATTAGAACGTGAAGCCAAGGAGATCTCGAGTAGGGGCAGTAAATCCCGAAAATCACCCGTTATTCAAGAACTGAATTGTTGCTTGCCTAGTGAGTGAAGAGAAATAAATTAACGCAAAACGAAGCTGTCTTCGGTCGTATACAGAGTGCGAGCGGAAATAAATACCCCGCTGGAAGCGTTACTATGGTCGTTGCACATTAAGGTGCTTACACCCTGGGCTGTGCGTACGACACACAAGCCCCCTTGGCTGACACGTGACCTTACCCCTTACAAAAACCCTAGCGATTCGTCCGTCATTGTTCGTTCAATGATGGCGACTTAGCCGTTAACACCAATGCTCGGATCAACTACCTTGTAGGATGCTGACCTGAACCACGTTGTGAACCAACATTGCGTCTCAGCAATGTGGATTCGAACATTGCCATATCCCTCCACTATTTAAGCTTGTGCCAAGAAAATCTTGTTTTTTGTTCTCATTGGAACAATATAGAGAAGAAACAGTGTGTATCCTTTTTTAATAGACATGAGTTGCATGATCTACCCGTTGTCGCTGCACATCCGGCCCAGACTCACGTGTTGGGAGAACCAGATTTACACGAAGATTTCCTCGGCGTCACTATACGTGAATAGAGCCTCCCTTTTGCTCTGATCAGAGATCATGAGTCTGGTTATCCGACCATGGAAAAAAGTAGTTGCGCCATAAACCTTACCTAGGTGGGTATCCGTTTTACTTAATAAGAATTTATATAGCGCAAAACCCCTGCTGTTGCGACTCACCAGCCACTTGTCAGCGCACGCTTGTCGAAGATAGATTCAGATTGGGTTATCACGGTGAGAGTTCGCCTGTTTAGCTTGGCGTATAGTATCGCATCCGGTATCGCGGCTTTTCCACGGCGCACCGCTAATCGCGCATGGTCGGGTGACCTACCTACATGATCAGATATTCGCGATCGACAAGCATCCGGCCCCATACTGACATTGCGTCCGTGAGAGTGAGAGAGATCGACGGAGAACAGTACTAAACATGGCATGTGCATCTAACTATGTTTGGTTTAGTGAGCTAGAGTCCTGCCGAGCACGGCCCGTAGTCTAGTATCCGGGATGATGGGTCTGAGTGCTGTGGGAGGAAAAGCAAGCGAAAGGGGAACAAAGGGGCAGGGAGGGATATGCTGATCGCAAATACGAAGCTTATATGCACGTATATTAAGCGCCTGTTCGGTTACGCGGTTGCGTTTTGCGTTTTTATTACTAGATTTAGGTTGCGCTTTACTGAACATGGTATCGTCTTTAAAAACCTAGCCTAAATCTAGTAACAAACGCAAAACGCAACCACGCAACCGAACAGGCCGTTAGCAATTGCGAATGCGGCGACTGTACACCTCGTGTAGCACGTCATCGGGAGGAGCACGCAACCATGTTCTAGATCCTGGACTTCTCCAGATACTTACCATCTAGGAACTGCGCAGTTGTAAAGGGGATGATACTTGAGTGTCCATGCTGAAGAAGTCGTTTTATCAACCCTGTTTGCTAAATATCACCAATGTCAGTGCTGCAATGCATTTACCAATTCATCACGTACATCCACTGGATGACTGATGGGCCGAGTCAGTCCAGATCGTAAATTTGCAAAGTCCATTGTTATTTTTGCCTGTATACCAAGTCTGGTACTAGGAGTTGTAGATCTGCACGCCGTTGGTGTTGACAACGGGCACGGTGTTGGGGATATTCAGGGGAAAAAACTAGGCTGAAGGAAAAAGCCGCTGTGGGTACAAATTCCTAATCGGAGGAACAGTTATATGGGACCATGGGTCAAGGGTGTACATACACGTTTTAGATTTACTGTTGGTGGTAATTAGTCTGTTGATCAATGGTAATCTTGCCTATGCTTGGCGTTCGATAGAGGGCTAACAACCTATTTATGCTTCCATGGCATAAACTTCTCTAGAATCTCCTCACTAACCATTGGTAAGAATAAGTCGTTTAGTCTACTGCTGCATCCGGCGAAATGCTAGCCTGTCTGTGGCGGTGAAATTCCTAGGCGTGTAAGCACTAAAGCGTTACTAGCGCAATGTTAGGATGAACGGCGTTACCTGCTTATGCGCGTCACCTTCCTGTAAAACTATACCCTGCGTTCAATTCTTATATAATCAAAATTGATCCTGATGACTAGACTCCCTATCAATGACCAGTTGAAGCAGAGAAATGGATGCGCTCATAATTGGGGGTAAGTGGATTGATTAAATTCGCTGTCTTTAGGAGATAACGTGAGGAGAAGACTAAACACTACTACTAAGGCCAGTTCGATCAACACGCAAGCATAATTGGTTCACTGCTCCGCTCTTGTCTATCTAATCAGATTGATCGTTGCCATGACATGATTTGATTAGAAGCAAGTAGAGTCAGCAGCACCGTTTTGACGGCATTCGTTGTAGAAGCCATCTCCAGACACCCCCGCGCCGTTCTTGCCACGAACCTATATGCAAAGTAAGCCTCAAGTTAAAAGCATAAATAGAATTACTTACGTAGTAGCCAGTGAACTTGGCACCACCCTGGAAGCGCTGAGTCTCAAAGATATCTATTTAGGGTAAGTCTCAACCTGATAAATATTCACAAGCGTGAGCCAACATACCGAGAACCCATCTGTTCGTGTTGAAGCCCGCAACCCTGGCCGTAGCTGCGGCGTCAATTTCACCTCCGGAACTGGTCTGGCAGGCACAGGCGGTGTGATCACGACGCTTTTCGATGGTATGGACCTTGGCAGCCACATCGGCAGCGACCTTTGGAACAGAGACATCGACTCCAATCTCGGTGGGCAGAGCAGCTACGCCTCCAAGTCTATAGAAAGGTGATCAGAAAATCTGTAAGTTCTCTTGAAGATCAGGTCTTACTGGAAAAGTTGTCCCATAGCAAGGGCAATGATGGCAGTAGAGAATTGCATCTTGAAGATAGTGGTGATTAAGTTTAAAACTTAGAGATTGAATGAAGAGGTGATTGGGATGTAGATGTTGAAGTGTGTTGTGATGAGGTTTTCAAGCAGGAAAGAGACACCTCTTTATACCCTTTCTACCTCCCCAAAATTTGCTTAATAGTAGTGAGGCAATTTTTACTATCACCAGTGTTCGACTACTACACGTCGCTCGGTCCTAGATCTTGCTACTAGTTGTTAATTTCACCGCGCCTTATACGACCTTCGGCATGATTTAGATATGTAAGCCTGTGGGTTGTGTCTAGGGCGCTCTAGTAATAAGTGGGGCACATGCCAAGTACTACCGGATGTAGTTGGTGCATTCATTCTTCCTTCGATCTAGTTTATCCAGTCGGTCCGCTAATAGGTGCGAGTGACAACCCATCCTCTGTTCTTTGTCCCTGAATTGGGTACAGTGTGCTTACATGGCACGTTATTTCCCTTCTCACAGCCCTTCACATGATTCAGCTACATGTACTTGGAAGACGATAGACTCGGGTTTTTTTCGTATCCATAGCATGAACATCAGCCCTAGGCTTCCATGCCTGGAGTTTCCCCCATGCCACCTCATCTGATTGAACAACTGAATTTCCGAGAGACTCATGTCTTCATTTCACCGACTTGGCAAAAGATTTACCTGAGATAAGACCGAATTCATATAAATATTGGAGTCTACACCGTCTCATCAATTACTACCAACTCCCTTCAGTCTTTCTCTACAGTTCAGTCCTTCAATCTTTACCTAAACCTCCTCTCATCACCACTACCATGGCTCGTATCCAATTCCTCGCTATTGTCCTGGGCGCTGCTCTCAGTGCTCAAGCCACGTCTCTCGATGTCGATGTCAACGCTGTCGGTGCGAATCTTAATTTGGAGTTATCCTTGGACGATACTGTTGCTCTGTGGGAAAACACCTGGCCCAAAGTGGCTCAATACGTTCCCGGTATCACCTGTGTTCTAGGTGATGCTGCCGCCCAGAAGAACACCTCCACCGGTGAGCTTGAGGGTTGCGCGGTTATCCAGAATGAATTGTCCACCCATTTCCCTGGTGTTCAGTGCACTGGCAACCTCGACGAAGAAACTTTGAGGAAGGGACTCGAGGTATCCGCCGAAGTTCAGGTCGGTACGACTGAGCTTTCACTCCGAAGGCAGGATCCTGGCTTGAGTGCAGCAATCGATAGGGCGGACCAGGAAAAAGATAGGCAGATTGATCAAAAGAGCAGATCAGCTCTTTTGACTTGTGCTGCCGCTCCCCATCCTGGAAATTGCTACACATGCGTTAGTGGCGCGGCGGGTGCAGCTATCGGTAGTGTGGGCGTATGCGGTGCAGCGGCACACGTTGCACTGAAATCTTCAGCCACTACCGGTGGCTTGATTCTTATTGCACTCGCCGCCTGCGGACTTAAAGCCATTGGAGACTTGGGTAATTCCATCTCTGGTTGCCCACTCAGGGTAAGTTATCAATTTTATATCTCTCCATGACGCGAAACTAATTATTAAATCATTTAGTAAACCAATGGAGATGCTGGCTTGTCTATCGAAAGCTCGACCGAATGCCTTCACAGATAGGCACGTTCCAGAGCAAGGCTAAAGGAACGATTCAGCCTTACGATGATCACAGAAAGCATATCTACAACGGATGAGAGGGTTACAAACTAGATGAGACTTGGACGGAGATGGAAATTGAATGCGAGAATATACAGTTTGTAATTGAGTTATTTAGTAATAATAGAAAAGGGGGTTTGGCTTTCAGGTCACTCTCCCTTCACCGCTAATTTGCCCTTCCCATACATTGTTTCTTGGCGTGACCCCGATACCCATCTCCTATCCTACTCTACCACTCTGAGACCCTTCTCCCTTCATTCATAATATGCCTTCTCGCAGTACGCTGGCCAGTTATCAAATTCGACAGAATGGTTACACGAATTATCTGCAATATCCCCTTGCATTATTATTTATTCATCGCGATGCAGAAAAAGATAATCCAGATTTTTGGATAGAACGTAGCCAAAAGAGCCATAGGCCGGTCGCCCGACCAAACCATCAAGCAAGTTTTCTAGGAACCTCACAAGGTAGTTCGGATCCAGGATTCTTATCCCTGTGTTTGTCATGGCGAGTAGGTGGACTACAACGATAGAATCGAAAATTGCGGAAGTTCTCATGTTGATCTTGAGAGTCTTGATGACAAAATGCTTGTTATTCCAGATGTTTTCCCATTCATTTCATGGTTTCAGCATCGCACCCTAGTAGAGAATCTCATAAAGCTGCCAATAAACACAATTTTTCCAACATGTTATTATAATGGTCCGAAAAACACAGCAGGTATAATCGGCATTGACTTAGTTTGGGTCTACATTCGACACTGCGCAATTCAATGCATCTCCCAAACTCACGATGTGTACGCCGTACCAGTCCATGCTTAGCATCGTATCTACCTCTCCTTTTGGGGTTGCAGGTTGTCAAAATGGAAATATTCACGTTTAACTGTTGAGTGGCGGTGATTACCACTAAGTAAAATGCAGAATCGGGCTAGCATTGCGCGAAACTCTGCCCGAAGCAGTCGATTGACCAGTGACATGGACAAGTAAACTAAATGTTGCGTGAGAAGGTGGAAAATGGGTGTCTAGCATGTACGCTTGCTTACACTCTTGCATTCGGCCAGCTTGGTACTATCTCCATGATTTACGTGCGTAATTGAAGAAATGACATAAGTGTGGTATTCGGGACTAGCGGAAGTGAACGAATCTGCATGTGTATTAAAAGTAAACGACACAGTGAATTTAGAGCGACATCAGATACCGAAAATAGGAACAATCTCAGTATTTTGCGAGAACAATCTGACTACAGCCTTATCATATCCCTAGTTTCTTTTTGCATGCTATTCTAACAAGCGCTTCATGGTGTATTCTTTGGATATACACTAGACCAACAGTAAGGAATATTACGACCTAGCCTGCCAAGACCTCCTTGATCATCGCATCGGCAATCTTTCCCGCAACTGCGTATACGCTTGCGCTCAGATGGCCAGATATCTGCGTAGGAAAGGCGCTGGCATCCACCACTCTTACGTTTCTCGTACCATACACCTTGCCCTTGGAATCAACGACTCCACCCAAGTCCCGGCTCATCATTGCGCAAGTACTCGCAGGATGTGAGTTGCCGTTGAGAGTCTTCTTGATCCAGGCGTCCCAACTTTGGTCTCTCCATCCTGCGCCTTGCGGTACAGTTTCGAAACCGGGCGAGACTTCGCTGATGACATGATCGGCGAGCGGCGGAGTCGCGAAATATTCACGAATCCGAACCGCGGCTGCTGCTTGGACGTATGCATCAATCGGTAGCTGAAAAAATGCAGGATCGATTTGAGGGGGTAGCGTTGGGTCGGTAGCATTGATGTGAATGGAGCCTCGAGAGAGGGGCAACAGATTCCAGAGCTGGGCAGCTATGTTGTTGCCTATTGGAGCCCACAACAGCTCAGCTAGTGGGACCTTGCTATTGGGATCAAATATCAAATCGACTTGATGCTTTAGGAGTAGCTCCTGCGTCTCGACTGAAATAGTATTTGATGCGTAGTCGGCAACAATGACGGCTGCATACGCGCTCAGGTTGGCTCTGACCTCTCGGGTAATCGAATCTAATTCGTCTCCAAAGAGATCAGACGCCGTTAAGTACGTCACAAAGGTAGGATATCCAGTCCAGTTGGTGGATGAAGAGTAAATGATACCGTTCTGCGGCTGGTCCGGCAGATTTGAGCCAACGGAACATAGCGGGACAACTGTTTCAATGCCGAGGGGCTCGAGAATAGCAGGATTGCCCACACCAGAGTGTTCAAGGAATGCCGGTGATCTGATGGCACCAGCTGCTACAACAACATCCTTCTCAGCACGAATGTCTTTGGTAACATTGCCTGCAGTGATGAACTCGACACCAGAAGCAAGCATTCCATCCGCAGTCTTGTCATGTTCCCAGATAATTTTCTTTGCCGTAGAGTTGAGAAAGACGCGTAAGTTTGGTCGCGATGCGACAGGGTAGTAGAAGGCCCTTGCTCCATCTTCGCGTGTTGGTCCAGCCTCGCTCAACGTCATGGGCCAGGTGTTGAAGCCACGCATGATGCCATTATTCGCATCTTGATTGTAAGGAAACCCAATTGCCTCGGAAGTCTCTTTCATCAACTGAGCAAAACCTTGGCCAACAAGATATGGGGTAAATCCCACAGCAAGGTCACCGTCATTTCCGTGCGCGCCAGCTTCGTACACTGCTCCTTTGTGCTTAAGCTGATCAGTCGACGGCTGAAAGTGCTCTTGCGTGAGAAAATACTCCCACATAATATCCCAGTTCCACTCTTGATTTCCCAAGTCTTGCCAAGCGTCGATCTGGTCCTTCTCTGCACGAAGATACGTCATGCCGTTAATGGCCGTGCTTCCACCCAACGCTTTTCCCGCCCAGTATGGAAGTGTGTTGTTGGCAGCATGTTTTTGAGGTACAGTCATGTAGCCCCAGTCAGTAGAAGTTCCAATAAAAAGTCCGTACTCGGCAATAGACTTTGGAACATATGTCACATTGGGATTGTTGTATACGGAATCGCCGGCTTCAATCACGGCAACAGTGGTGTTTGGATTTGCCGACAAGCGGTTTGCGACAACAAGTCCTGCTGCACCTCCGCCAACAATGACATAGTCGAAAGAATCAGGCCCACACGTGGCAGAGACAAGCCGGACCAAGCTGAGGAAGAGGAGGTGGCGTAACATGATGGACGGAGAGTGTCTTATGGGCGTGCCTGGCACAGAATCATACTCCTTATACCAAAAGCATGTGGGGTTTACCGAGGAAGAGGGCCTTCCAATACCTCTGCTTGCAGCGTCATAGTGGTAGCGTCGTAGTGCTGGACTAGCCATTGGCTAGTTGCGTCATTGACAAGCTTGGCAATGTGAGTGGTGGCCTAATTGTCTGTCGGCTCGTGTTTAAACGGAATGGTGTACGAAGCACGCAGCAATTATGAAAAACAGTAGTGGTGGATTAGATGCGGTAGCAAATTCTTCCTATGCCCTCATGATCTCGGATAACATGCTGATAAGCGCGAATTGATGCGCATATGGGGGTGTATGTCCATGTACTGCCCTTAGTGTAGAAGATGGTGCTGCCATAACAAATCTGACGCTACGCCCATAGCAGCAGGTCGACTAGCGACTAGCGATGATGTATGCTGGTGGCTTTCTTGAAAGGTATATGGTTGAACGCTCTTCATGAGCACAAGCATACAAGCTGCGTCTACTCCTCCCGTCCCGTCTCAATGAGATGGTCATTCTTTTGCCTGGCATCACACTTGTATTCTATAATTACACTACGTAAACGAGAAGAATATGAAGCCGCTTAATTCGCTTAGCACACGGCTCACTATTAAGGGAATAGTTACTATTGCGAAAATTAGAGGGGCCGACCTGCGCAAAGTGAGTAGTTACATCGCAACATCCCGTGTATCTGTCGCATAACTCAGCCATTGCTACAAACTTGCTAAATATTCTCAACCTAAAAAAACTCTATTCTCTGCCATGTTCAACTTGGCCCAGCGCTATGATACCTAAACGTCGTCATACTCCAAATCTGATTCCCACTCATCTGCTACTCCGGCCTCTTAATATACTGCCTCATCGCCGCATTGCACTCCCCAGACTCTACCAGCTGCGCATACACGTAATCGTGCACCATTTCCCACTCCTTCATCATAGACCATAAGACGCGCTTCAACGACGCAATGTCCAGCCCAGCCTTATCAGCAAAGACTTTGACGGCAGAGCACAACACTGCACCCTCCTCGTGAAGGAGTTTGAATGCTTTGAGCTCCTTCTTTCAGCTGTAGGTGTCGTTTATGGCGGAGATTTAGTTAGGGCAGTTTTGCTCAAAGGGCCGCATTTGAGAGAGTGAGGAGGAGGAGAGGTGTAGGCACACGCTGAAGCGCATGAGGGCGGAGAACGAACCGTGTTGGATTTAGTAAATGAGGAGCAGGATGGTCACGAGATGGGGCTGAAGAATAAACATACGCTTTTCCAACGTCTTTCTCGCGGTCCAGGTATGCACCTAAGCCTTGATTGGTAGTTGGACGCGGTCGGCCTGCTATCACATTGATGTGAAGACGGGTTCGAGGATTTCGTCTTCGAGGGCTTTGTCGTGGCTTCTCATAAACGGAATGGAGTTACACGTACGAGGAATTGATGGCGGCCAGCATGCCAACCAGCAAGCTCGATGGCAAAATCCTCGCACCGTTGGCTGGCATCTGGACCAAATCTCGCATCATGACAATTCAAGTCAACTTTATTCCTGGCTGGTATCTGCCTTCAATATGCGCATCGCACTCCATCACCGACGCATCAGACATGTACTTGATTGTCGCAAACCTCACACAACACTGTCGCCGAGCACAAGCCTTAAATGGCGAAGCGATAACACTCAATGGAGAAAACAAAAAGCATGGCATTCCGCATCGTCTTTCCAGCATTCCGCTCTAGTCGTTGAAGCCGAACGCTGCAATGTCAGAATACAACACACGAACGTTGCGGCCGGAACTCTGGCGCGTCCTCGGCTTGGACTGGCGAAGAAAAGAGGAGGCACCAATAGAAGCGCCATACGCATTTGTTTCCTCAACGCGCCAGGCAAGTGGGGCGTTGTGATATGCGCGCGCTGTTGCTCCTCCAGGTCCAGCAGCTCGAACGCCTCGTCAAGCCTATCAAGGGCGCGGCCGTTGTGGGTGGATCTGAGTTGGTGCTGCGGAGGTTGTGCATGGCCGACGCCAGGTTGAAAGCCTTATACTCAGGCCCATGGGCGGCCTCATGATGCTGGTGACGACGGCCATGGCCACCAGTCCTGTGGATGATAAGGGAGCAAGCCACACAGCTGTGGAGCGACGCAGATGCATGCGCACGCCGGCAACGAACCGCCTTCCGGGGCTTGAGTTCCGCCGAACCGTGCTCAAACAAGTGCACGCCGACTGAGGAAGCGGGGAAAAGGGTGTGAACAGGCCGAGTCATTCGCCATGTATCCTCAATGTAATCGTATGTACTACACCGTACTATATCTACTTATGTACTAGTCCCGACCAAAGGCTAGAGAGAGCGGGTGAACTCAAGGCCCCGGTCCCGAGTGGCACGGTCGACGCCTTGCAGCAGAGTAGTATCTCGACTATTCACCACCATACTTGACGTTTCCATATCTACCTGCCCTTCCATCTGCATGCCTCTCTCAATCGCCCTAACCCTCCGCCTCACCCGTCTGCCGTCATGACACCCTCGCCCAAGACGGTCCTCATCACCGGCTGCAGTCTTGGCGGCATTGGCTCAGCACTTGCCCTCGAATTCCACCGCCGTGGCTTGCATGTCTTCGCTACCGCCCGCAGCCTCGACAGGATGGCTCACCTGGCCAACCTTGATCGTGTTACCCTGTTGCAACTCGATGTGACCTCGCAAGCCAGTATTGCCACTGCCGCTGCCCAAGTTGGCAAGACCACTGGTAGCTCCTTGGACATCCTCATCAACAACTCGGGCGCCCAGTATATCACTCCTGCCATTGAAGCCAACCTTGATGCTGCCCGCTCTATGTTCGAGGTCAACGTCTTTAGCGTTGCTGCTGTCTGCCAGGCTTTCGTCCCACTCATCACAACCGCCAGTGGAACAATTGTCAACGTCTGCTCCATCGCTGCTCACGTGCACACTCCCTGGATGGGCTTCTATGGCGCCTCCAAGGCTGCCGCTGAGGTACTGAGCGAGACTATGCGCCTAGAAATGGCCCCTCTAGGCGTCCGTGTCATATCCCTAGTCACGGGAGCCGTCGCCTCCAACATCATGACCAACGGCGCCATCCCAAAGCTCCAAGATACGTCTCCCTTCAAACCTGCTCAGAAAGAGATCGTGGCTCTTGCTAAAGGGGAAGACGGTCATACTCGCATGCCCACTGAAACATTTGCCAAAAAGGTCGTCGATGATGTCCTCGGTGGTGCTCAGGGAAAGCTGTGGAGAGGACAGATGGCCTCGACCATCTACTGGCTCACAAAGCTCATCCCTTTGTCAATACTGGTAAGTCGACTCTTCATACCACACTCTTCACTATCAACTCACCATCTATAGGATAAATTGATATCCAAGGATTCTGGCTTAGATCACCTGGCTAAGAACTAACACCCCTGGTTTCTGTCCCTCCACTCAAGTACTTTATCCGAGTAGCTGCTCTCGAACCATAGTTTCTTGCCTTCGATACTCATGTTAACTAGTATTCTGTTAGAAATCATCTATTGGCCTTGGCAGAAGTACTTGATATTACTCGCTTTCTGTTCGGTCGGGCTTTGGACAGATTCGCGTAGTTATATTTAGCCAAACTGATCAATATCGCTGACACGACGCCTAAACTTACTCTTTTCATCTCACTTAATGTACCATTGCTAGTTGTCCTACTCACTACGTAATTATAGATGTTCATACTATGTCTCGTATATTGAGTACTTCTACCAAGGCCAGTACGTTCTACTGTATAAAACTTTCCTCTACTGTTCTTCTTCAAAGCTTTTTAGGTTCATAGATGTATGAATATTGTCATATCTGTGACACTTGACGTGGTAGTTCCGGTAAGGAATTAGATATGAGTATCCTGTAAAGACAATTGACGAAGTGAGGGTTTGTAGTTGAATATTTAACCAGTCACCTTAAGACAGCATACACCGGATATAAACAGCGAGCGTAGATAGCAGAGAGAGAAGGTAGACCAAGTTTTCTCACCACAAAACTCTGCCACCAAGCTTGAGACATCCGAGTCCATAGGAGAATTGCCAAAATTATAGAGATTGGATATTGATTAAGTAATACCTAGTCATAAACAACTGGCTCTTAGGTACATGCAGACATTGTTGTGGGTTGGGGGCAGGCAGAGCTGGCAGGGTAGCTAATGAGTCAGTGCGGGTCTAAATCCACTAGTGTAGCCATTTCATGCCCTATACAACTCTCCATTTGATCGTAATAACGACTCTAGAGCTTCTTACTCTCACGGAACTAATCAAGTTTGCATTAACAGTTCCCACCGCACCTCCATGTAAAGACCGAATATCGTTATAATTAAGGGTGATCTGGATCCTTCCAATCCACGCTTAGATCTCGATCGAATCCGTGGGAGGTAGATTGTAGCCATCGACCAAGGTAATACCAAGAAAGGCAGTGCCATCTGACCTGTTCCATACGGTTGCTGCGACCTCCGCGCCAGGAGACTGAGCGTCATGCGTAAGGGGATCTCCCGCGGCTGCAAGTGATGAGTGTTTCACGAAAGGCGGCGGTCACCCGCCTGTAGAGCGCGGGCAATGCAAAGAGCACTCAATGTGGAAGTCGCTGACCACATTCAAGATCCCGTGCGATCCTAACACCGGCTGCGCTGAGCGATGGGGAGGCTGGAAGGACGAGGGGAACTACCACTCCGAGTTGGCTTGGAGACATCAAAGTACTTCAGAGAGTTTTAGAGTGTCCCACACACTCCAGATGTTCAGGATGGCCATAAAATGAATAGTTTTTAAGTATCCAATTACAAATCCTCTTGGGCTGAGTTGAACTCCCACTCACGTTTCCTTAAGAACCCAACATGAAGCATGTCTTGCATTGCTCCAAAGGCTTCCTCCCACCAGGGATTGTTTACATCAACCATTATTTCACGGTCAAGCTCCTTGCTTTTGCCCCATTTTTTTGAATCTCTCAATCGGCAGATGAAGCTTGCTATCCGTTCGCATTCCCTCCAGATGCGCACACGATTGCGTATGCCCGGTAAAAGAGTCTTTTCTGAAGTGAAGGAGTGCCATAGATGGACCCAATCTATATCTTCTGTGTGCTGGTGGCCATTTGGAGGCAGTGAACATATCCAGCCCTCAGCTTCTGTGCGGAAGTTTTGCCATTCATGAAGCGAACAATCCAATTTTGCGCGGTAGGAACCTAGTATTGCCTCTCTGCGGATGAAGTTGACTAACTGCGCGGCGCTACCAACATCAATCATGTTTGGATCATCAGCTATAATTTGCGCCCAAATCTCAGCCTCGTCCTTCCGTGCTTTTAACTCGAGGGGTAACTCAGGTGGAACAAGACCGGGCGGGTTACATGGGTCCCAGGTTACCGGCCAATCTGGCGACGCTGGATACGGTCGGCCTTCGAGGACTTCCCAGAGCCAACTCATGTCCCTAGTAACACGGCGTCGGTACAGAGGTTGTGCATGACGGCGAAATGTGCGGCAGGTGGCTGCTATTGCATCAACACCGAGGTCATTCAAGAAAGCAAAAATGTTATCGAGAAGTTCGGCCGGCAATCCGAGTAGGGGCGACTGTATTTGTTGCACTACTGCTCCGAAGGTACCACTGATGAGGCAGTCCTTCAGCGCCTCTGCTAGTCCCGGTATCTCCACAGGGTTTGCAACCATCCATTCGTTATCAACATGGTGGAGAAAGGGATCAATCTCATTTGCTCTCCCAATGCCAGGATAAGGCGAACTCAACTCATCTGCGAACTCAAACCTCGCCGGATTGCCGCACAGCTCCCGCCAGAGCCAAATATCATGCAAATCAACATGACCTAGCCTGCGATACGATGCTTTGGCGTATATATCAAGACAATAAGAATGAACTGGGAGTGGTTGCCATGAACCGCAATCCTTGAGCCTATAAGCCGTGTGCATGTAGCAATGTGGGTTGAATGACACTTACCCAACAGTCCTGGTTGGCGGTGTCAGCGGATACCGAGACTCTATCAAGTCCGTAGCGTGGCGGATAGACAAACTGGCCCGCCATCGAGGCGTAGGAACCATTTGCTTCTCCCGAAAGCACAAATAAGCTGTCTTTTTCGAAGATACCATCGACAGCTTCAGGCTTCCAATCAGGTGGCACCCAATGAGATGGCCTTGGTAGGAGGAACCTGTGGTTCCGGCAGCCCTTCATCTCCGCTACGCTCAGCTTATTACCGTTGATACCCTGCACACTTTGACAAGTAGGGCTAGCGATATGCTCCAGCGGGAATCGAGGTGGGCCATGTTCTTGATCCTGCAGCCTGTCTTTCAGGTATTGAAAACGTCGGTCTCGAGTATATAGATACCTTCCGTCCACGTCCCATGTGCCATGCGGAGGATATCTTTTCAATGGAGGTTGATACAATTCTCGTACCGCACTGCGATAGGTCGCACGATTCTTGTCAGCAGTATCGCAATCGTTGCTTCTAGACAAATCATCAGGACCGACATCAGCGTCGGTGTCGTACTCCAAAGGCTCGCTGTCTGCACATGAGTTATCATCTGGCAACCATTCAGCGTCGTCCTGATCTTCAGGCCGGTCTCTATAACCGTCACTGGGGTCGTGCTGAAACACTGCGGGAGTACGGTCGGCAGTTGTGCACTGCTGGCAACTATGATCTTCGACAATTTCACCGTAAAAATCACGGACAACATCAAACCCCACGTAGTTGCACCCCGTATAGTCCCAGGCGGCAGTTGGCGGCTCGTCGGGGGTCCGGATGCGCGCAATAGCCATGTCCATGCTACATATCTGACAATAGTAACTTGTCATGATTGTTGAGAATCACGATTGATTTCTGTTTGCAAAATAGATGAACGAGCACACGGATGTTGAAGAGGGACAGTAGCTCTGTGATGCCGAGTTCAATGGCGAGCACTGGGTAGACCGTGCACACCGCCTACTTAGTCTCGGTCTTACTATTGCCATGTTCGTGCGCGCAATGCGCGGATTCGTTCGAGGAAGCTGAAGTTGATGACGTTTTTGATGTCTGGCTTTCGACATCTGCTTTCCGAATATTTAGGACCTAGGAATCGCGTTGCATCAGCTATGGAATCTTGCATGCCCAACACAGCACCCTATTTCATTCGACACCTGAATTACCGCTTTGCGCTTAATTTTTACACACCTTAATAAGAGCTAATAACTCAAATCCTGTTTAAAGAACCAGAAATTGAATATATTTCTTACTCATCAACTAAGTTTCCTGAGCGTTTGTTCCACGAATCGTAGCCCCTTATACCTCTAGCTTCGCGATTATATTCAGTACTATAGCTCACATCAGCACTGGAGACGCAAGATAAATTTCTATCGCAGATTTTCAATTTCATGTGACACATGGACGTTTGAAGACGTGAAGTATCAGCAAGAAACGGCACAGATGTGAGTATAAATATCCCCATGTGTCGACATGGATACATAGCAAACAAGCAAGAATCACAACTATTTCTCATCATTCTCACGCAAACCACTACGCCCTCCACGCATACATATCGAACGAATTCACACATACTTCGGGACGAAGCTGTGCTTGCTCAGTATCGTAGCCATGGCTACTGCCGCATCCGCGCAGGCCTGGGTCCAACTCACGATGTCACGCTGCAATCGTAGCCCAACGAAGACATTTTCCATCTACACCAAACGCATCACCGATCTACACACTATCATGGGCGGTCCGGTCTACCAGATCAAGTTGACTGGAGTCGTATCGCGGGGCGTCGGAATCGACAATGTATTCTACCTGGCCTACGCGAGCTCTAACCCGAAATCAGGGCAAAGTGGCGTCTACGTCGCATATCACGACCAACACCTGGCGGATCATGATATCAGCTTCATTGAGTGCCACGAACCAACGAATGACAGTAGTGACGGAGGTGGTATAGCAGTCAGAACAACCTGGGAACGGCACCAAAGAGGGGCGCAGCTTTAGCCAATTCTTTTACCTACCTAGTGTTCATTGACTATCAACAATATCTTACTCTACATATGCATCTCTCTAGTAGTGTCATCATCTCCAGTACTCCTACAATGAATAGTGTTTTTATCACCTATTACTCTACGAAGGATCCAAGCTCAAGATGGGCGGACTTACTGCTCGTTCGATGACGCTATGAAATCTGACCTAGCAGCGCAAAAGGGCATCTTGTTCGCTGGCTGCCGTTGCGGGACATGACGGTGTAGCGAGTACCACTGAAGCGCGCAAAACACTACTTTTGTGTGTCATTGTCGCGCGGAGCAATTGATGTAGCTGGGAAGCTAAGCTGAGTACAGGATGTATGTCAAGGCACTATATCCAGTCCGGTAGGCCAGATTTGGCAATGCAGTAACAGTATGTCTGCTCTGGCGCATCACTTCCTTCTTCCATCAGCACCTCGCTGACTATGCTGCCAATTCTGCAATCTTCATTTTCTTCATACCATTCCCAAGTCTTCATTTCGACAGGCTCATCTTCCGCAGTCCTATCTTCATAGATTGGCGCCTCAATCGGGAGCAAAGGTGGGCCGACGCAAGGTCTGTTATTGGGTCGGTGCTCCATATTTGCTTACCGTTAGCTGTCAGGCAAATGCAAAAGCAAACTCCATGGTGCCCTTACTTTTGGATGGCAAGAGGTTTAGTGTGTTAAGCTGCAAAGTGCATTGCGAGTTGGGATTCGGCATTGGTGATTCTGGCAGAAGGTTGATAAGAGCTTTCGATAGCTTGTTCAGCTTGGTGAGCCATTCGTGCATCACCCGTGGAAGCTGGGTTCTTTTGGAGTTCCAAGCACATGATCGTACAGTTGTCGAAGCGCATGTCGGAATCGACATCGTTTCCTCTGCGCTACGGGACGGGAGTTTGTTCCAACGGTCGAAATTCTCGATGAGTTTGCTCAGAACCGATGCGTGTTTGCTATCAATAGTACTTACTGTGCTATATGGCAGAATTGATGTATGCAGATCCACGAGCAAGAGGATAATATAGGCCAGGGTAGGAAGTAAGAGCTATCAATAGAGTGGTAGATGGGCCTCCATCTCGGGATCTCAAGAACGCAATCATCTCCACCAACACTAAGCTTCCTGGTTGATTTAGTATTGGTGGAGATAATTGGATTCTTGAGATCCCGAGGCGGAGAACCATTTACCACTCGATCGATAGTCGAAGATGGGGGGTTTTAGGCTATAATGTGGTGGTTTTAGGCTATGGTGTGGTGGTTTTGGTGAGGGCTTGGCAAAAGTGGCCCGATCGCCCATGTAGATCGCCCGCCTGTGGGGTACATTATATTAACTGATCAGCTTTAGTAATTGCAGAAGCAACCTAGCTAGAATTTAGCCAGCTAAAGGATCCAGTACTACAGAGTAATAGCTAATATTCTGAGGGGCTGGGATAGAAAGTGTCCCGTTATACCGTGTGTCCTTGTACGTAGGGATCGACGTTATAGCAGATGGTTCGGAGGCGAGGATATTGCAAGGATATATAAACGCAGGTTGCTGTCCATAGGTTGAGATCAGTTCCCATCAGTCAACTACTACCCGGGCTTTTCCAGCAGAGGATATTGCAGTTATGAGGCTCCATACTTCCACCCTGGCAACAGCTGTCATCTTTGTCAGTAGCGTTACTGCCTTCCCTTCTTCAGTTTTCGAGACTAGCACCCCGAAGCCATGGGGCTTTTTCGTAAACAATACAATCTATCAGACAACTGGCAGCGAGAGTATCACTTATCCTCGCTACACTGAGTTGCGGGATGGAACTATTATCGCAACTGCATCGCTATCTGGAAACTCGCCCAACTTTTTCCCTATCTTTGAATCCAAGGATGGCGGTGCTACATGGAAGCATGTCTCTGACTTGCGCGATACTGTCAATGGCTTTGGTATGAGTGCGCAGCCTGCCTTGACAGAATTAACCGAGCCTATGGGAGGCTACCCAGCTGGCACAATCTTGGGTAGCGGTAACAGCTGGGGGCCTAATAGCACAAGGATCGACCTTTATGCTAGCAAAGACCGGGCAAGAACATGGCAATTTGTAAGCCATATTGCCGAAGGCGGAAGACCCAATACCACAAACGGAGCCACACCGATCTGGGAGCCGTATCTGCTGTAAGTTCTATTCCCTTATATCTTTCCGATCTTCGAGTTAACAACGCCCTAGTCAGTACAAAGGCCAGTTAGTCGCCTACTACTCGGACCAACGTGACCCGAAGCACGGCCAAAAGCTCGCTCACCAAACATCCACCGATCTCAAGACTTGGGGTCCTGTCGTGAACGATGTAGCCTATGAACAGTACACCGCCCGTCCCGGTATGACCGTTGTGGAATACATCCCGCCTCTGAAGAAATGGATCCTCGTACACGAACTTCCAATTGGCAACTCCTCCTCCTATGGCTCCAACTACCCCGTATACTATGTTATGGCTGATTCTCCTCTGGACTTCCGCAAGAGCGTCGGTCGACCCATCGTCATCAACAACAGCACCGTGCCCAATGCTAGCCCATATGTGGTCTGGAGCCCTGTTGGTGGACCCCTAGGTACAATTGTGGTATCTGACGCAGACCGGAGGCAGGTATATACAAACTCGTATGGCGGTGCTCTAGACAAGTGGGAAGAGCATGCTACGCCTGCGGGAGCAGTGTACTCGCGTGCTATCCAGATCTTCAAAAAGAGACCAGATCATCTGATGATCTATGGTGGTGAGACATTCGATGATTTTGGCAAGGGACTTCACACGCCGTTTTCGGCGACAGTACTTGATCTCAAGAAAGTTTTGAAGGCGCCTGCGCAGGAAGGGTGATGATGATAATGATGATAAGTAGGACGAGTATCAACAGTAGAAGTAGTAGACATTAGAGTGATGATGAGTGCAGGTAGTTATGGTATGAATATGGCATAATCAGCGAAACACAATGTAACCAACATCAACAAGGCTTTTGGCTTACTTTTCATTGCACGACAACGATACATGTAATAACGCAGCTGATGCCTAAGTCGTATCGGTCTAGGTGATATCTGTAAGTGAAGAGCCGCCTACGCTACCAGGTCGTTCCCCGCTAAGTGGTCTAGCATCTAGTATCTTATTAACTTAGTGTCCATTTAGTAGGTCACAGAAAAGGTATATATAATATTGTTAGAGCTATTCAATCAAATATCTTCTTTTTTTGCATCCAAGGCATTACAAGTAAGATGGGATAGAATAACGAAAAATCAGATGTATACAGTAGTGACTGATATCGCCTTACCGTTCCTGCCCTTTGGTTATCCTGAGTCCACGGCGCTGAGAAAAGCCCTGACTAAATAAGTGTTAACGCGAGTTATGAGTCGGGCCGTCCGTAGTGAGTATGGAAACATTGCGGGCTATTCAGAAATTTATTTGTAGGCAATATGGAAGGCTTAACAGGTACTTTGGTGGTACATGATCTTGCCACCGCTAGTAGAGAGGATGGTGACCCGCAAAGGCCTACAGAACAAAGCAAAACAGCAGATTGCGTTCCTAGACAAGAACCAACTGGCTTCTTGAGCTACGTCCTGTCCACCACTCTGCATTACCTATAGTGAGAGTCTGTCCAGCTAGTCTGTAGCAATACAACCTGTACTCATGCCTGTCCCTTCCGTCTATGAGCCCGCACCGTGACAATGTATTAATACGTGTGCGAAGTTCTCGTGGTTTGAAGCAGATATGCCTCTTGCATTTTTCGAAGTAGAGGGGTTTTCAAGCTTCAAGGAAGGACAGTAGGTAGAATCTCAATTATAGGGATAGTAGGCTTAAAGCTTCATTAGCAGGATCTGCCATAATTTCAATCGATGGTCCATAGTGAAATACCCGTAATCGTGCCAATTTAGGCGGTGCGTTTACTACCAAAAACTGATTGTATAGTTATATTCAACGCATGGATTAAGATATTAGTATTGGGAGACATGACATATTGAGAAGGAAGTGAATCAAAAACACTAGAAATATCAGCATCTTAGCTATCTCTAGCTTGGAAAAGATCTCTTAGTTATGCTAAGATATCAGGCCCGACTAATCCATTGATAGACTACCGCTAGCAAGAACCTTTGAAATGCATCTCCATACATCCATATCGTTAATAGCATTTTTTCAGGCCAAAGTCACTAGCATAGGCTATGCTACAACCTTCCGGTGTACCGTGATCACCATTTGTCTTGCAAGTGTCGATACAATCTCGACCGTGACAACCCCGTCCTGCTCCGCAGTCTTGAACGCACTCCTTATTTTCTCCTTCATAATTCGGCCCTGAACACTTGCAGTATGATTTACAAGCTAAGGTAGCAGGCAGGCAGATAGCCAGTAATGTAATGATGTAGTTTGTAAGTCTCATGGCGGGCGACTGTTGGTGGAGCTCGAAGATAGCAGATGATGTAGAATTGTGAAGGAATTTGTAATGAGCTAAGAGATGCTGAAGAGGGCAAAAATAGTCAATTAATAGTTGGCCACGTCTTCACTTCGGTGAAATTGGACTTAGCGAAAGGACAGTGTGTTAGGACCGCACAGCATTAGCTCGAGGCGATTTTCGGTGACAGTGCAAGGTCGAGCGACATCGAGTTTGTTGGAATGGCAGCATAGCACGGACATCATGGATAGTATCGTAGTAGGATGGATAGCAGATAGCGCGAATAGCACAGATAGGAGGGTAGTATAACAGGATGGTACGAACAGTAGGATGGCAGGAGACAGACCAGTGAGTTTAGTAGTAGATCGAAGAGACGGAAGCTGAGATGCTGTAGAGTGGAGCACTTGCCAGCATCCTCAATTGTCCCGAAGGCCTTGAGATTTGACCCTGACGCTATCCGTGCCAAAGTTTATCTTACTAGTAACGAGCTAAGCCAGCCGCGCTGACGCTCGCCTGCGGCGAGTGCCAATGCTCTCAACAATATTCTTCATAGCTCTATCACCTGAATCCCCGTTACTATATTGCTGGTGAAGCTGAATCCATAATCTCGGGCGATATCTGGAGCCAGTAATACTTCAAGGGCAAGTGTGCTGAAGGTGCTATCGCTAGTGTACAGTATGTCTTAGTTGGGTCTAATGCTGACTTATCTAATATCCGTCACGGAGGGGATAGACGTCAGCAACCTGGTAACACAGACTAGAAAGAAAGGTCTAATTATCTATAGGCCGGAGGAGCACCGGTACGAGGATGACGCTGCTTTTTTCTTAGTAGAGCGGGCGCATCGGCATGTTCAAGCAGAACAAACGGCGACGACGGCTAAGGTCGCGTTGCAACAGCGGGGCTAAGCATCTGGCCATAGCAAAGACTTCTAGGGAAGCCGTAGACATTCACCACAGCTATCCTTATTTGCCAGCTACTAGGGGCATAGAGTCGAATATACTCCGATAGCATACAGCAATATCTAAGCATGCTACTGTAGGCCGTGTACATACTATGTGCTGCTGACAGCGCACGTCCTTAGGGACGCCCTCTAACGATCTAGCCCTCTAGGCGGAGAAACTTCCGGGATATCGATATGTTATTGTGAATTGACCTATTAAAGCTGTTGCCTCTATCTTTGCTCTCTAAGCTTCTCTTTTAGCCCACTGAGCTATTTGCAGAAGTATACCATCGCGGAGAAGCAGGTGACGTTAGAGAAGAGTTAGAAGACGGCGTTGAGGGAATAGATAACAGCATGGTTGATAGCAGGCTTTTTTGAGTCGGAACTGACATAGCACGTGTGGCTAGTGTGTGTACACAGTCAGCTAGTAAGTGTTACATGGAGTAGGGGTTCTATACTTCTCTCAAATTACAGACATAATGGTCATCATCTTACTGATACCGATTGTTCTGGGACTCAGATGTCAGAATCGCGAAAGATTGTGTTGATCTTGCTATTTAGTGTCGGCTCCATGTAAATCAGTGTTCCAGAATCTAGCAGTCTTTTCAGAGGGTACAGGTGCTGCCAACCTGTCTGACGAGAGATTCAACGGTATTAACAACTTCAAGTTCCCATGAATTGAGTAGAATGTTAACCCTGTAGACAAGCTCCACCATTCTAGCCCCGAACTTCGCGATCCTGAAACCCAAGATTTGGTATCTGGTGAAAAGAGAGCGTTGCGGACCTGTTCCGAGTGAACATGAAGCGCATGAACTGGCTACCTTTTGGCTACACCTAACAACCCGATCATTCAATCTTTCAATAGCCACAAGGAACAAGCAAGATCGATGGGCTCCCAAAAGAGTTTCGATGCGCGCAGAATCCTTCTTTCCATGGCTTTCATACCCATATCGATTTTCTGAGAATAAACAGTAGCGTCATCATACAATCATGGTACTGCTAGCGACGCCCTGAGCGAGAACCATCTATCAGGTGTATGTTCAGATATTCTCAAAATACCTTGTCAAGCCCCTCTGCGAAGTCAACGAACTCATGTTCCCTGGGACGCCTCCCCTCTAATCTTCACGATCATATCAAAAACCACCTCAAATAGCATTCAGACCTATCAAATTACGACAAGTCATGGGAGGATCTTGTGGTCTCCACGTAGCCCCTTTGAGGCCGCTCGTAGTATTCTTCCCATCCAAATGCAGAAGTCAATTGAGTGTACTTAGAAGCATAATCCGTCATATCGATCCACATCCATCCAACGTCTTCGTGATCATCATTAGTCTCGCCGCCATCCCAGTCTTCAGTAAATCCTTCAGCGGGTACCTCTGTTACTTCGCCGTCCCAGTCTGTGGTCAGAATCTTCAAGGCTGGATCTTTCAATTCAGGCTCCTTAGGCCCTCCCTCCAGCGAGCGTAAGCAATGCTGATCTACGAATATGCAGTATCGCCATCGAGGCGGCATAATGCTCAAAGGATTGCCCGCGTGGTGCTTTGTATTGCTAAGCAATTGTTCACGAAACTGTGTAAGTCCGCCTAGCTCGTCTAGGTAGTTATCGGGGAGCTGTTGGGGCAGATCATCCGCTACCCAAGCGCGAAATGCGCGGCGCGCGGCGTATGCCGCTGCGCCGGATGAATCCGCGCCGGCGAGCATTGCTTCATCCTCAATGATGGTCATCTCGTGACGTGAAAGCAGCTCTGATTGATCTGCCTCTGTCAAAGACTCCGAGATCTCTGCACGAATAAGTTGGAGTATTTGGGCCCACGGCGCATCGCTAGATGGACCATAGACAGCGCGGACGATAACAAAACCCCATTTTGTGTCTGGCTGTAAGGGAGTCAAAGCAAGCTTGTCTTCGATTTCATGATACTCCTTCGGACCCGACTCTTGCTGTGCCAAGATCTCTTGACACCGTCTGAGAACCTCGGAATTAGTCTCGGAGGCGGCAGGTGACGACATGGCATGTCGGTACCAGGCAAACAATGTGTGAGGAGTGGCCTTGGAATTGTCGAAAAGTGGAATCGGCCGTTGATTGCTACAAGGAGGAAATGTGGGTACGTTGTTGGAGACACAAGCGTCGATTTAGCATTCGCACTATGCAAAGAGATATGCCACACAAAGAGGTAGCAAACAGTCCTTCTATAGTAGGTGGGTTTCTGTAAGGCACGAAATCGATCACGCTTGACGTGTAGTGGGAATGATCAGTCCAAATCATCACCCCCGGCGTGGCCAAGCGCCGGATAATGCGCAACTTGTTTTAAGCTTTGGCCATCCCCGCTAATTTTCCCGCAGAAGGGAAGCAGGGAACCTTGGTTATGCACGTGACTTCAATGCCTGGGCGCTCGCCTGGACTACTATCTATCCTACTGGTTATCATTGCGTGCACGCTTGCATTTCAAAATTACCAAAGTTGATGGTGCGCGCTAATCATTGGAGGTGGGTAAACGAGATTGGTGATAGCTACACTCGGCTCGATCAACCGCCTACGCAGACAGCATAGTAGTCTGGATACAGCTGCGAACATTCCCTAACGCCCGGGTTCTATTTCTGAAAGTCCTTACGTGCGATACCCACCGCACTCGCAACTGCCTAACAGCCGTCACCTTTTACAGTAACGTACTATTTCTAACACGGTGGATTAGCGCAGTCCTGGGTTTGAGTGGGCCGAGGCACGTCTTTACTAATGGTTGTAGGTGGTTGCGAAGTTGTAGGTGTCGAGGCGGTAGCCGTAGGAATGGGCGTCGTTCGATAGAGTTTCTGAACTTGCTACATGCCGCGCAAGAGGAGTTAGTAAAACATACATGCAGACACATTCGAACGAGATCGATAGAAGATTGTGCGCTCGATGTACATATATGCCTCATTGAGTTTGCCCTTGAGCAATGGACTTTACCGTGCAAGTGTCATAGACAACGTAACGCTTATTCACTTAGTCTCAAATTCTTGTTAACAACACCAACCCAAAAGATGCGACATATTGTAGCAGCATTACTTGCTCTCACCTTATGTGCTCCATAGAGTAAGATTAGAGAAGCTCAACAGTGTGCTCACACGGCGTGGCAACAGCGACTTAACTTTATTTTTGAGTAGTAAGCGAAAAAAGAGATCCATAAAGCGCTCATATACGGTATCTCGTATGCTGGAACCTATTGATGGGACGGGCGACGTATAGATTAGGAGATATGACAACATGCTAATCAAGTGTTGACACATATGTTGAGCTCAAAGATGTCATCCTTTAACAACAAGAATAATTACATACTTTATCAGTTCCACGGCCATTTGGATCTGTCCATCGGCGCCGTATGCTCATGCAAGCTTGTCCTGCGAAGTCAGTCGATCAGGATGCTCTTCCACCAGCATCTTCTCTCTTACAGCAACTAAGTGCTCCAGCTGTGTCACATCCTGCTTGACCCGCCCGCCTTTGTGATATACCCTTGCCAACAAGGCTCTGATTAGCTACACACAGAATCCTGATACCCCGATCCACGCTCGAATTCTGCGGCTTCAGCTGCCACTCATCTGACAGATATGTAACGATGCAAACGATGTCCAGGGAACGATCTGAATGGGTACCGGGTAGAAGGCTATTGCGGTAGGATCATACGCGCGAATTCTCAATATCTCTTATTGGTTTGATATCGGATGTCAAGTTTCTATTGAGCCACTTTGCGTATCCTAGCTAAATCGGCTTATCCCTGTGGCCCGTAACATGGGTAACCAGACTCATTATCGTCAGTCTCTCTAAGTGGGATATGTCGAACGAATCAAAGCCTATTAACAGCACGTAGTCTAAATCATAATGCTTGTTCTGTTCCAGATTGCGTCGACTAGCTGAGTGATCTTGGTCCGAGACCGACCATACTTTCAGCTAGAGTCGACGGAATGTTTTTCGGGATGTTTAGAACTACACTAGATCTTAACGACATCCTCTGCTTTGCGTACTAGTAGTGTGTGGTCTGCCCGGCTCCAAGTTTCGGGGCGTTTTTTCGGGATGTTTTTAAGTCTGGGGTTGAACTCCCCACGGGGTTGTTAGTCCCTAAGTCAACATCACGGATGTACAAACAATTAACAGAAATGTTGATATAAAGTTGCCCCTGATACAGGGCTCTATAGGCACAGGACGACTCAAACCCAAGCTCTCCAGCTATTACCTTCCTCTCCTATTCCATATCTTCTTTCTTCAACTCCTGTACTCATTGTTCCAAACACAACGGCTTCGACCGTTATCCCGTCATGTCTACCCCGACTAGCGGACATGGCGGAGTGGATGAGAAAGTCCATGTTGACTCGACCATCACTGACCCAATGCCTATCAACAAGAAGGATGCCTACCAAATCAATTTCGACGCTGCGAAGGCCACGGAGGCTGAACACAACATGACATTGTGGCAGGGACTCAAGCTCTATCCTAAAGCCATTGGTTGGTCTATTCTGCTGTCCGCTGCCATTATCATGGAGGGCTTCGACATTGTTCTCATCGCCAACCTCTTCGCCGTCCAGCTTTCAAGAGACAATTCGGTGTCCAACTTCCAGACATAACGTTTGAGATTGCTGCTGCGTGGCAGACTGGACTTTCAAATGGCGCTGTTGTTGGAGAGCTTCTTGGTCTCATGTTAAATGGATGGATCGCCGACCGTTTCGGCTACAGGAAGACGATGATTGGTGCCCTCCTTGCAGTCAACTTCTTGATTTTTATCGTGTTTTTTGCATCACGAGTCGAGCAACTGCTAGTCGGCCTTATTCTGCTAGGTATCCCCTGGGGAGTCTTCCAGACTTTGACGACTACCTACGCCGCTGAGGTTTGCCCAGTCGCCCTCCGTGCATACCTCACAACTTATGTCAATCTTTGCTGAGTTATCGGGCAATTTCTTGCCTCAGCTGTCCTCAAAGGTGTAGCGACCCGCGAGGATCATTGGGCATATCGTATTCCGTATGCTCTGCAGTGGATATGGCCCATTCCCTTGATAGTCGGTATCTTTCTCGCGCCTGGTAAGTATCTGATCATGAGCGATCTTTTATCACGGAACTAACAGGATAATAGAATCACCCTGGTGGCTGGTCCGCCAGGGGCGTGTCGAAGAGGCCAAGACAATGGTACTCCGTCTTACTTCAGCCAACCAACTCGAGAGCTTCAACGCCGACGAAACAATTGCCATTATGGTACATACCAACGAGATAGAAACAGCTGCAACCGAGTCCATTGGCTACTTGGACTGTTTTAAGCAGACAGACCTTCGCCGCACAGAGATCTGCGCAATTGTCTAGCCGATTCAAGTAGCGTGCGGATCTGGTTTCATGGGTTACTCAACCTACTTTTACCTTCAGGCTGGTCTGGATACCTCTAACGCCTTTACGATGTCCCTTGTACAGTATTCTCTGGGCGCTATAGGCGTGTTCTGCTTGTGGGCTCTCATCACCAAATTCGGCCGGCGCACTCTTTACATCGGCGGCCTTGTGATCCTCTTCGTGCTACTCGTTCTTACTGGATCTCTTGGATTAGTGGCCAAAACCAACACTGGGGAACAGTGGGCTATTGGATCCATGCTTTTTGTATACACTTTCATCTACGATGCCTCTGTTGGTCCGGTGTGTTACTCCCTCGTGGCTGAGCTATCCTCAACTCGGCTCCGACAGAAGACTATCGTTCTTGCGCGCAATCTGTACAACGTCGGTGGTATCATCAACAATGTCCTTACCCCGAACATGCTAAATCCGTCAGCATGGAACTGGGGTGCTAAATCCGGGTTCTTCTGGGCTGGATCATGCTCTCTCTGCATTTTCTGGTGCTATTTCCGTCTACCCGAGCCCAAGGGTAGGACCTACGGCGAACTTGACATGCTTTCGAGTATAAAGTCTCAGCTCGCAAGTTCGCATCGACTTCAGTCGATACATTTACAGGCGCCATTGAAACGAACGACAGCAAGGAAAAAATGCACGTTCAGCATATTGAAAAGGCCTGAATGAGTACCCAACCTATCTAAGAAGGATTGATGAAGGAGGTTAGGTACATACTATAACATGTTCTAATGCAGCTTAGGACTAGTGTTTAAGCATTACTGTTTATTATCATTCCATTGTAGTCCATGTAGCTTGGAACTATATAAGGGTTTAGCTACAGGCTACTCCATCTAGCTATTTACGATTTGGGAATTTGTAGTGCGAATTGTAGCTGTAGTATCTCAGTCTCTATCTAGCTAAGCTATTACTAGCTCTCTGAAAACATAGTGTTGAAGAGCAGTTAGGTATGAGGGACAGGTGTAGGGTAGCCAGACTGCCTTCCAATGGGCTCTCTTAGGAGATAGGTGTAACGGCGCAGGCAAGAATACTCGGATCAGTATCGGCGGTAGTGTCACTCAGAGGCATATGGGAGTGCGTGGGACATCAAACGAGCCTTGATTCAAATAGACACCTATAGGCCTTGTACGAAAGGATATCAAAAATCTACCTAATAAGCTATCATAGAGGTTAGGTTTATATAGTCGTTTTTCCCACTAGGCCGAATCGTACCCTAGTTCGGATCCTGTTCGGAT